>NW_023276440.1:0-99404 GCF_013357705.1 Chelonus insularis
ACTCCGCGCGGAGTTGACAAGATAGAATTTGAGTCTATAGCATTCTGATTCACACAAGCCTGTCGGAATCAGAATAACTATGCAGCTCCTTTTAAACCAACTGCGCGAGGGAATTGAGTTTAAGTTTTAGGTGGAGTTGAGTCCACTACATTTAAATTGGATAGATGAATTTATTTATTGATACTACAGAATTATTAGTACAATAAATAAATCGTCAATAATTGACCTAGAAATTTATACATTTAAATAAATTTGTTTTGAATTTATTTCAAATGTTGAGGGATTTCTTGGAAATGTTTACAGGTCGTTGTGCGAAACATATCATCAATAAAAAAATGACAATATACTTTGATTTAAAATAAGTAAGTGCAATTGCAATAATTCTTGTAGTATAATTGACTGATATGGGCTATACAGTTGACAAAAATGAATATAGAAATGAACGTATTTATTATGAATTTGTAGGAAGTCCTTATAAGCTAAATTAATTGAATTAAACAATTGATTCATTGTTTTTTGGATTTTGCTAAATATAACTGCAACCCACTCCATTGCAACAATGAATTTAGTCACTTAGTGTTCCGTATTTATTCTACTTTTGTTAACTATAATTTTAGTTTATTTAAATAAAAAGGGACTCATTTACGTACTTGATTCAGTATTTTTTCAGCTTTACGTTCGTTAAATGAGCAATACACCCATGATCCTAGATACAGAAAATAAAACATTTCGTTGTACTTATAAGGCGCCGGGGGTTTTATTGCACCCTATAGGGTTTTATTGCTGGAAATTCCCGGCGCCTATTTGGTTGTCTTGTCTGCTTGTTTCCTACCTGTGGCACAAGCAATCACAAAATATGCATTCATCAACCGTATTCCTTAAGTTTTTCCGTGCAACATGTACCATTCTTTTCGAAAAAACTCATTCAGTCTTGTGCTGTTCCCCGAAACTCATTGAACTAGTGCTCGATAGTGTCGTCAAAATTAGTGATATACATTCGGTCTTGTGCTGTTTCCCTAAACTCATTGGACTAGTGCTTGATAGTGTTGTGCAATGGCGGATGAAGAAACGCGTGAGATTTTAATAAAGTGGAATTTTGAAGATCTAGTTGATACATTCAAAGGTAATGTATAGTGATGAATTTGATAATGTATAAAAATAAGAAGTAACTGAATCAATAATTATCTTTTAGCATCAAAAATAACAATCAATAGATTTAAACTTCTTGATGATGCATCCATCAAACAGCTTATTCCAATAATTGGTGACCAGCTGGAATTCACGTTCAAATGGAAAAATTTTTTGAAAAAAGATACATTTCATCAAGACTGTTCCACGCCATCAACTTCTTCTGAAATCCCGACCAGTGACAATGAAGAGTGTAGTGAAATTGTGAGTCGCAAAGTTTTATCATATCCTAAATATCAAGTAAGATATATATATGTGAATAATACACAATAATTTTTTTTAAGATATCTGGTGAAAGCAGTGACTCTCATAATAACGGAAACCGTACAATAAACGATCGGCCATATGGTCACGAAAGTGAATATAGGAAAAAAATTAAAAACGACACATCAAATTACGTTCAAACACTCTTACAGAACTCTGGTGCATTCGGCGAAGTTTTAACTGAAGAATACCGACTCAACGGTGAGTTATCTGATCTGTCCAGTCTGCAACTATGTGACATCATTGTTTCAGACTTAATTACGAGCTGTGACAGGTGCGTATATACTTACAATAAATGATGAAAATATTTACAATTAATTTCTACCGAGTAAATCATAATCTAGAAATGATTTACCATGTTTCAGTTATGTATCCAATGATGATTTGTCTGACATAACGGATGAAATCCTTCAAATTTTCCCGAACGAGCAACGGGATACGTATTACATTTCTCCTAAAAGAAAGCGGGATACCGAAAATAATATCCATACGAAAAGAAGAGGCAGACTTGGCGATAAATTCGCTAATAAATTACAGAGATACAGATCCATGAGCGGCTGGTCATCTAAACGGAAACAATCGAATGCAGTGAAGAAAATTCCAGTGGAGATATCAGGTAGTAATTTTTTAATCAATTATCAGATTTAACAATTGTAAATAGTTTTTGATTAAAACATAAAATAAATGTGTGTTGCGAATTAAATTTATTTTTTATTAATTGCAGATGAAATCAAACAATTGTTGTATTGGATAGAACATAACAACACTTTTCCGGAAATAATTGAATATTGGAGAAAAACTTGTCGGGCACGCTACCATCAATTAATTACTACTGATGGTACCGTCTCTGATTATTTTAAAAATATTCGGCCCTTGCTAATGCTGAGCATGGGCATAAACTCCTCGATATAGATTTTGCAGAATTATATCCTACAGCAGTTTCTAATATTTTTTCGGCTTGGGACAGTTTCTTTGATAAACTATCCAAGTCGCAAAAAAAAAAAAAACCAAGCTGCGAGTTAGAAAAACATCTATGGGACACACTCGAGAAGGACGACGTCAATAAATGTAAGATTGAAAAATCTATTTTTTTATCAACTTATTTATCGATTATATTGTCTAATGGTATATCTGTTATTTATTATTTGATTGATTCTTTTTTTGGTTACGTACTTATTTTCCATGTTAATAATTAAAGGTACCAATTGTATTAATTTTTTTGATTTACTTCCAGATTCAAAACAATTCATACAAATCTCTTTATTAGCATATTTGCTCCCTCCAAAAGCAGGCGTTGTACGGAAAGGGAATGAGATTTGGAAACCAAGTTGTCCAGAGAGTCAACGTGGTATGGTTGCTTACGTCCGAGTAAGTACAAGACATGATTTTTATATTGATGAATTCAAATGAAATTTACTGAAATAAAATAACTAATGTATAAACATCTATATACTTTTCACAGACATCAGATGACATTCTATCCAGTCACGACCAATTAGTCGACCAAATGCATCAGTATGGATTAAAAGTTCAGCCGTACATCATTGGACAAGGAGCTACTTTGGAAAGTGTGAGCAATTTTTATGTAATAGTTGATAAAGTGCGTTACCAGTTCGACTCGCCGTTAAAGGCATTAGATATTTGTTTTAAGATTTTTTTTGCATGTCATGCAGAATACCCCCCGCAATCACGACAAATTTGGTTTTTTTTGCAATTAGCATTATATAATTCACAACCCCCTACGATACGAAATACCCCCATCTTGCCAGAATTTTGAAACACTTCAAGTGATTTGTTAATGTCGCAACATATAGTATTATCAATTATTAATTTTTAGCAGAAAAAGTGCGTTTCATTATATATTATATTCTTTATATTTTTGTTGGTATCTGACCCTTATGTATAAGATGGACTACCTATGCCCTTTTTGTCTAAATAGAAGCATAAATCAAAGTATCCTTTTTGCACATTTGAAACTAAAACATAGTTTACGTTTTGATGAGACAGTAACTTGTCGCCAATTATCATGCATGAAAATATGTACTAATATTTATAGTTACAAAAAACACATTCGTAGCAAGCATCAATTGATTTTTCCAAATAATGTAGAAACATTCCCTCAGATTGAAGCAGTTAATTGTGTAGATTGTAAGGATACAAGCCCATTAGTCGACAATATTTCTGTTAATACAGACTTCGATAATGATGTCAGTAATATCTCGTCTATCAAATTTGATATCAATGAAATAAAAAACATTGTCTCTTCGGCCCGCTATCTCTTTTATTGCAAAGCTACACACTAATCCCCATGTGCCGAGATCAATCATACAAACAATTATTGAAAATACTAGTGAATTATTTGAAACGTGCGGATTAGATTTTCTGAAACAGACAATGAGTGATGCAAATATTTTCGATACAAGGACAAAAAATGCATTAGACATCATTTCTAAACCTTTTAAGGGTTTAGAAACCGATTATTTACGACAATGCCACTTCCAAAAATTTGGGTATTTAATAGAACCGATTCCGTTTACCATTCAAACTGTTCTTCGTAAAAAAATTGTAAAAGATGAAAGTACGCTTGATTTAAAAAATTCCGAAGGTCAATTTATACCTATGAGAAAAATCTTAAAATCTTTCCTAGAATTACCGAACGTTTTCAAAGAAATAACATCGTACATGAAAGAAATTGAACAATCTAATCCCAATAAGATCGATAATTTCCTAAAGCCAATCTATGGCAGAAAATTAAACTAGAATTCGCAAATAAATCAGTTCTCCCATTAACTGTTTACTTTGATGATCTAGAAATAAATAATCCACTTGGTTCGCACACGGGAGTTAATAAAATTGGATTGATATATTTTAAAATAACTTGTTTACCACCGGAATATTCTTCATTATTGGAAAATATTTTTTTAACCTTAATTCATAAATCTATTGATAGAAAAGACCTAACAGGTCACATAATAAAAGAAACATTTAAATTACTAATAAATGAATTAATATTTCTGAAAAACGAAGGAATAGTTATAAACACAGAAAATGGTGTTCAAAGAGTTTATTTCGCTTTAGCATTATTGAGTGGAGATAATTTAGGCTCAAACTGTTTATTCGGACTACATGAGTCATTTAATTCCAACCATTATTGTAGATTCTGTCGAGAACATAAAGATCAAATGGAAAAACAGTTAAAAGAAAATAATACAATGATTAGAAATAAGAAAAATTATGAAGCAGACTTATTAAATTTACAGAATGGTATCAAACAAGGATGCTTTTTCATGACATACCAAATTTCCATTTAACAGTTAACCTTTATGGCGATCTCATGCATGACCTTTTGAAGGAATTTGGAGATACGAACTGCCCTTAATTTTAAAACATATTGTTGAGAATAAAAATAACTTACTATCATTAGATATGTTAAATGATAGAATAAAATATTTTAATTTTGGCTCATGTTCTTCGAATAATACATTTCCTAAGTTTACTCAAGCAAATTTAGCGACTGGTTATTACACTTGTACGAGTTCTGAAATGCGTGTATTAGTTACTACCCTTAATCTCATAATCGGCGATATTGTTCCTGAAAGCGATAAATATTGGAATCTTTATTTGTCACTAAGAAAAATAACGTGTATTTTAACAAATAATGATTTCGACGAAGAATCGATAAAAAAATTAGAGACATTAATCTCTGAACACCATCAATCGTATTTAAATCTTTCGTCGCTCAACATTTATTACCTAAATTTCATTTTATGATTCACTATCCGCGCATAATTAGAACTATTGGACCAATGTGGCCTGTATCATGTATTCGTTATGAAGGCAAACATAAAGATTTTAAATCATATGCAACAGTATGTAGATCAAGGATTAATGTTTGTTACAGTTTAGCATTGAAAAATCAATTGATGCTTTGTGAGCGATTTGTAGGTAGAAGAGGATTTAGCACCAGAATTTGTAAAAGTCCTTCAATAATCATAAAATTGGATGATATTAAAGAATACAATTTTTCGTCAACTGATACAGGGGGAAAATTTGAGTAAAATAAATAGTTTTCAGAGTGCAAAATGGATAGAAATAAATGGTATTAAATATAATTTAAAAACGATTCTAAATATCAGCGATGTAACCGATCGCGATGAATTTGCCGAAGTTAGTATATTCTTATAGGAGATGATGTTAAGGTTTTTTTATTTGTCAAAAATTAAAAATTAAAATTATAATGAACATTACCAAGCTTACGATATTGAATCAGACTTTGAATGGTGCTGTATAGAATATGAAATGTTAATTTATAAAAAACCTCGAAATGTTTATAATTTAAGAACGTTATCATGTATACCATTTATTTAAATACAATGTCTAGAATAAGTAAATTTTTTATAATTGTATTGACGTTAATGATTATTTTCAAAAATATGTATTAACCTATAATTTTGTATGTGTGTATTATGTAATAAAAAAAAGTTTATCTGAACATTCACGAATATTTATGTCAATAACCTAATCTACCAAAATAATTGTAAGAAATAATCAAATAAATTAAACATAGAACTGAGAGAGTGATGTTTATCATTCTTTCGATGAAATGATAGTATTCATTCAAATCGAACTAATTTTGCATGGAATATTTTCGCGTTTAAACCTAAACGGCCAGCAATTGCCTGAAAATATTTTTTATATTGTAGCAAAGGCAAATAGTTTTTATTGAACCCCTTTTTTCATGTTGAACCACATAATTTTTTTTTAGAATCAATAATAATAAAAATCAAATCAAAGTAAAAATATTTTATTCAATAATAATGCTAATTATTTCAAAGTAAACAGTTTCACTTGAACGCTTTATTTCAGTTGAACCAAATTCCTTTTTTTTGGAATCAACAATAATAATAATTAAACCAAATTCATAGTTAGTAGGACGAACTGCTGACGACGTATCTCAATTCCTTACGGAATTGACAATATTGACCTGCCGACTACGCCAGGGAATTGAGTAAACGCCTATACGGGCTTCGCCGTATCCACTCCGCCGCGCAGTTGGGAAAACAGAAATTCATTTGACTCAAATATCTTTTTTCTCAGTGTAGAAGTATTTGATAATGAAATATTTATTTATTCATTAAAGATTTAAAATAGTAAACATTAAGTTATTGTAAGTGAGAAATGACTGATGAAAAAATTAATCCTTTTAAACCTTTAATTAATTTTTTCTTAAGATTTTTTTTTATTGTATCGGAATGAAAGATTATTAAAAAATAAAACGTTTGTTTAAATAATAAAAATCAAATTTGAATTATTTGAAATTAAAGTTCACTCTTCTCTCCATTTAAACCAATGATAATTAACTACAAGACTATGTTTTTTAACATTCTTTAAATTTATGTAAAAATAATTATGTAGTGTAAATGTATTTGTAATAAATATTTTGTCAAAGAAAAAACAAGTTTTATCATACAGTTCCTAAAAAAATTAATTATTATTAACAATTTTAGTCTAAACTCTCCTATAAAATACGCATTAACCTTTTTTTTTAAATCATTTTATGTTTTTTAGGGTAATAAAAGACAAATTAATCAGTATGCAAAAAACTAGTGTGTATATTTAATAAAAAATATTAATTTTATTCCAAAGGGCCCTGGGTCTTTTTTTTAAAACGGCCCGAAGCAATCGAAATACCTTAAAATACTGATTATAAAATGATCCCCATGGAAATATTTTTAAAATATCAAATTTCTTCACACTTCATATCACAGTCGTTTTATTTCAATGCACTTAATGTGTTTTAATATGACGTTTTATTATTTAATCAAAATTATAGTCATTGTTAATGCACTTGAATGTGTTTAAAAAGTGCTTTCAATATTAATCAAATGTCTGACACCATATTACGCCACTTAAAGTGCGTTGTAATAAAACACTTTCGTATTTGAAATTTGCGGTATAGTCATTTGGCAAAAATTGTTGATAAAGATTGCCATGTATTCGAAAAAAAGAAAGGTTGAAATTATTAATTATCCGGCCATGCTTGGTGCTAGTGGTACATTGTATCAAAGAATAAAATTTACCCTAAAAGATAACAGAATTTACCCTGCCACTTTTTTAAAAATTTCTATTTTCCAGAATAAGTTTTACAATCTTGCAGGACGAATTTTACTATTTCTGTAAAGTGTATCACAATTACTCTGCATAATAGAACAATTTTTACTCGATCCTTCTTTCCATGCAGCTTTTTTAGTTCATAAAATAAACAACCAAAAAAAAACTCATTGAAAATAAAAATAAATACTGCGTTATAAAATTCTTCGATGTTCCAATTTAGAATAATTTTTTTAAAATCAACAAAGTTTTCATTTACACAAGTATAGATTTGAATAAAGAAAAAACATATTAAAGATGGATAATAATTGATTTTTATAGCAGTTACATAACATGAAACAAAACACAAGAAAATATTCAAGTTTAATAAATTCCAGTACGTGGCAATGTGGATCGCTTTTTTTCTAGATAGGTTTGGTGTGAGACAATACGTTCTGCAACGAAAGAGCACAAATCATGGTGTACGTACAGCGATGCATGTCATAATAGACGTCGAGTAACTTTTTGTTTTAATTTCGTCAAGCGGAAATATCGGCCATTTTGAATTTTCAATTCTCAACGCTCTAGTAAACTCTCTCTGGTCACCCGGTATTCTTCATATTTTCCTTTCTTGTAAATACTATCTTTTTTCTTCAATTGTTTTCATTTCGTTCGAACAATTAAAAGTTGAGCGAATTACAGGAGGTATTGTTGGTAAATTGTATAGATTAACATAACACATGTTGCTGGTATGAACGGGTTAATTCTATTGAAAAAAAAAAAAAACAAGATAACAATGACAATAAATATGAGAAAGTATTGTACACATGAATTATCAAAATTGGTTGATGAAAAAGATCAAAATTTCTTTTTTTAAAAATCTTGTAGAAGCTGTGAAATGAACTAAGAAAAAAAAACTCTCGTCTCTTTAAAAATGATTTTTTCACTACAAATTATAGTGTTTTATTTTAATACATTAGAAGTGTTTTAATATGACGTCACCCATTTTATTAACAACACTGAAGGATTTATTTATAGTTAACATGTTATGTTTATAGTTAAAATTCTATTTTAACTATTAGTAAATCTTATTTCATTTAAATATGATTTTTTTCAGTGAATGGAGCCATTTTTTAAACACATTCAAATGCATTTATAATTGATACAATGCTAATATTTGCAGTATTGATCATCTGAAACAAAATATAAAAAAAACAAAAAATGTAAATGATTACGTACTCTTTACAATTCAATCAATTGACAATTAAATTGAATTTCAGGTAAATGACAAGTTTGCTGAAGAATAAGTAATTATATCCTACTGATTAATTAATACCATTGGTTTATTCTAGTAAAGATGTGTTATGGATTAATTTTCAACATTAAAGTTGAATTTCATCAAATATATTCAAGGCTTTACTTAAAATGTTTGCCCTATTAGCGATAGCAGAAAGCACCTGACAATGATATGACAAAATACATCCTAATTACTGCGTTTTATTATGTAAAATAATTTTATTTATAACATAGAAGGTAGCAAGAACATCGGCAGATGACTTTTTCCAGCAAAAACTAAGTAAAAAAAAAATAATTAATTATTTTCTCTCAATGGCTATGAGGCGTAAAGAATCTAGTAATAATTCGAGAACAACGTTCTTCCTAATTAAATTTTATTTAAATATCAATTAATAAAATGAAATGTTCAATAGCAGTATTCTACATGAAATAAGCTTTATTTTGATACCAAAATCAGAGGATATAGTTGCAAATTAGCTGATAAATTAATTATATCCCGACTCCTGGGGATTTTTAAAGGGAAACTGAAGTGAAACCCAGCCTCAATAAAAGTGATTACAAAGATGTTACTGCTTTGAGATCTAGTTAAAATCTGAGCCTTAAAACTTTTTCATGCGTTGGATGAGTCTACAGTTCTCAACGCTTTATAATTTCCATGCTGACGAATAATAATTAAATAATTAAAGTAGAGTGTTTTATAACAGTGAGAAAATTATAGAAATATAAAATGCGCTTGACAATCACAATATACAAAGTATAATACAATAAAAAAAATTTAAAAGTATGTGAAAGGTTCTCCAATGATCATAAGAGGAAGAAATAATTTGGAAAATCATCCTGGAGAAAAACTTCACTCTAATGAGACACCCTGTTTTTATTAAGCGATGCTGCTGAATCAACAGATCGACTTAAAGTCGAATTTGGCCCTATTTACACAGCACTTTGACGATAAATCAACTTCAATATGGCAATTAAATTCAAAACAATCGACGGCAAATAGACATTGAATAAATCGTTAATATTTAAAGAATTAATTATCGTTGATACATCAACAATAACTGCTTCTGATCATTATTATATCGAAGTTAAATCGACGGTGACACTGTTTCAGTTAGTGGTGCTGTGGAACGGTCGTATAAAGAATGACAGAAGGTAAGTCCAAGTCCTCAGGATGCTCATACCAAGTGAGTATGCTGTAAGACACTAAATATTAAGGTGCTGGATATTCTAGCGTTAGAAAATACACCTCTGGTAATTTTGCAGTGGTGAGACATTTACTTGACGAAGTAGACATGTATTTTTTCATTTACTTAGCAAGCAAGCTACGTCTTTAATCAGCTAATTCTCAAATTTGATGGAAAATAATTTTTTGGCATGCCACCAATTATCACTTCTCGAATTTTCGGTTTATTGTAATAAACAGAATTACATGAGATGTTCAGAAACATGAGTTGGTTCACGGATTGGACGAAATGCCTCTCATTCAGTTTTGATTATAGCTTTAGTCTCTGCCTCAGTCAATACAGCAATTGTTTGATTGATTTCAATCACTGGTTGAAGGTTTTCTTTAAAAAAAAAGCAGTATTGAAACTTCCTTGAGTTATCAACTTCTCGAACATCATTTTACGATCGTTATAAGAATTTTTTTTTTTCTAAAACAAAGATATTTTATCAAAAATGATGGCAGAATTTCTATGTCTTCTTCCAGATAGAAAACGAAATCAGTACTGATTAAGAAAATATTATTCACATGATATTTTCTGTAGTTTATTTTGAACATCATTCAATCCTATATCTAAGAATACACCAATAATTTGTTGAATATTTTTTTGCTCCAAAATACCAACTCACTTTCAAGACAATTAATGAACGCATTCTAACGCCCTTGTATATCATCGAGTTCAACAAGAGCGTATATTCGTTTTAATTTTGCTACCCTCCTACTTATGATAATCTGATTAGGATAAATTTTTTAGACTCAAAACGAAAAGGAAAAAAATAGATGTATTACGATCAGGTCTAACATAAATATCGTCGGTTGTTGTTCATGCAAGAGCGAAATATAAAAAAAAGAATGCGATAAAACGGGTTATGCTGTTAAGTTCCGATAGACTTTGATGCCGATGGGAGTTGGGTTTCTGCAGTGGTGTTTTAATATAACATTATTGGCTATTGATAAATTGTCGATAATGATGGGTTAGAACGAAGTTTGCGAAAGAGGAAGAACTCAGTTTCTCCTGCGGGACTCTTTCGCTGTCTGTCCACCTCTTTAATTCACCTTACATGATCCGCTTCTTCACCCTTGCGGGCTTGAAAAATATTTTTTTCTTCTATTTTCACCTTTTCTTCGTTGGACTGCTGAATCATCACAACTGCAATCCTATTTTATCAATCAATAAAATTCGCTAAAGATTTTTTTTTATATATTTTAAGGCTGTTTAAACCAGAGTTCGACATTTGTATTTTTTTCTTTGTGGTATTACTGGGCAAAATTATCAATTAATTCTGCAAATGGATAATTTGGAAAATAAAAACCTTTAGAATGATTGTAGCCCTGAAGATCAATATGATCAATTCACTGGTCAAATAAATTTATTATTAAAACGAACAATGTTGGATAAATAAAAATAATTATTCTAATTTAACAAAAATCTATAAAGTAATTAAAACGTGTAATCAAAATGTTCATACTACTGTCGTAAATATCAATACTCTTCAATTCTTACACAAAGAGAATCACATTGTGAAAATACTTCAGAGTTATACTGAGGAAAAAAATGCTGCTTTGGAAGCAAAAAAATATTTGATTTAAATCATTTTACTTCAGAAGGTAAAGATAAATGATTCAAGTCAAGTATTTTAATTTGAATCAAGAATTTCTTTCTTGAGTGCAGATATAAGAAAGGCTAATCATTCAAACATAAAATTATGTAGGGGATCAGAAGAAGAATGTAATGTTGTTCAACCAATTTTTATCATGCAATAAACTATAATTTTTTTATTAATCGTAAGGAAAAAAATTATTATCAAGGAAATATAAAGTTAAAATTCTTTATAATTAAATGAATTAGATTTATATTGTGTTGTTTCATAGAATGATAAAATCACATCCTGTAAATAACGTGTTTTAAAGGGTAAACTATTTCTTGAACTTGTTATACAATATCTCGTTAGTGACAAATTGATATGAGATTCTATTTTCAATGCTGCTCTATTATTAATCAACTTCAAGTTAGAATTTAATATCACTTTTTTTTGCAATCAAGCAATGACTCATATTTTAATCAGTTTCAAAAAACTTGGAGATAATTAAAAAAAAAGAAATTGTGTAACATTTCATAAATATCTTATGAATTGTTTGTGTCAATTTTATTTATATTTAAATAAAAAATTGTTTAATAAAAAAAACTAAATTGCAAATGTATGATCAATTATTATCATAAACGTATGAACCTTTTTTATTAATTAAACCTGAAGATTCCTGATATAAAAAGAAAGGAATTTAAAATATTCTTATTTTAAAATATTTAAAAATGAAGATTAAACAAAAATTTTCTTTTAATACAAAAATAATAAATTTATAACAATTAAATTACTTATTAATAAAATATTTATTTATTTATTCACTCATTTATTTCCTAAAAAATTATCTAAAGGTGATATAAGATGACTTTTAATATTTAATAACGAACTAACACTCTTTGCAATAATATACAGTAAAGATATTCGTTAAATTATACATGAAAAATTACTAATTATAAAATTAAAAAAAAAAATTATAATAAATGCTATATTCTTGAATTATTAAATTGTTAATTATTATTTACTTACGATAAACGAATATTATTTAATGCCATTTGGTTTGTTCTCCAATGATGTGAATAAACTTTTCAATCCACACATTTGAGATCCAAATTTATTTTATCATATCTCATGTATTCCTTCCATCCCTTCAAAGTCAGAGATCTGTCTTTTTTGATTTGATCGTAATAGAATAGCTTTATCTGATACAGGGCTTTTAAAAGTTCTCATAACTGATCAAATTGTGATGAAATTCACCCCTGTAGGCTCTTTTAGGGATGATTGAATCTAAAAATTTTCATAATCAGGTGTAATAACAGAAGTATTAAAATTATTTAGATGATAATATAACATTAAAAACCATAAAATCGTTCACACATTTTTAAATCTAAATTTTAAAGCAAAATATTTATTGTAAAATAAATTATTTAATCATTTTTCAATCAATCTGAATCAACCAATTGAATTATTTATTGCTAATGGTACAAAAAAAAAAAAGTAAAAAGAAATACTTTTAAATTGACGTGATATTTCATTTGATTTTAACGTCATTGATTAGATTCTACCAACATAACTAGAGATAGTAATTCAATGTTTACATAAAAATATTATCACTGGCGGAAAGTTTTTATTATCAATTGTTAAATATTACCTTAAGCAATGGAGTGTTTAACAGAATATTTAACTAACAACATTACATGAGCTGAAATGTTTTTATCAACTGTAATGAAAGTAATACGATTTTCTTCTACCCAAGTAGCTGGAGAGATGACAGAAATTATTAAATTAGTATCATTCGTATTGGATAAAAAGTATGTATTGCTGTCTTCATTTATGAAAGCGATTGAGATCGAAAAGATAAGCAACGATGGGATATAATTTAGTGGTAGTCTTTAGCCTACGATCTCCAATCAACCACTTAACCGACGATGTATTTACGAGGTGTTCTGTAATTTTCGCTAATTTGACGCGTTACTCACACTTTGTCAGTGTACAAATACTTAGATTAAAGCTCATATAAATTTAGTATTAAGTAACTGATCTATTATAATCTCGTACGTAAATGTCAACTTAATAGATATTATTAATACTCAAGTTTAAATATCAATCATAAGTTAAATGTATTGATTCTTTTTAATTTATTGGATTTCATCCATAAATAGTCTAGTACAATTCAGAGACTCTAGTCTAAGCCAATTTTGTAGAAAGTACAGAAAATTCTAAAATTATAATAAACAACTTTACTTTATGGGAAGCTAGTTGTTTTTTATGATAAATAAAAAAATCAGTGATAAAATACTGAAAATCAGTAACCATTTGCCAAGTGGCAGTGCCTGTGCAGGTAAAAACAGGTGGATCTTCCTGAAGTTGTTTTCTATGTGAGCTTTGTGGAAGAGAACTAGAAGAGGGATGAGTTTCAAGTGAAGTGATATTGTAAAGAAATCTTTTTTGAAAAATTATTATTTGGCTGAAGTTGAGATCAAAATATTACCCTGACTTTAAATTCAAGTAAAAATTAGCAAAAAAACATAAGGTTGTTTCACAAAATACGGTCAGTAATATCGGTAAATAATAACAGACTTTTACTGTATAAATACAGTTGAATTATTTAAATAAACTTTTTGCATTGATTTAAATTTATTTCAGTCTTATAATTATAGCCAATATTTTTGTACTAATGTTGAGCTAATTATTATTTGTTGGATATAAAAATATATTCTAGAAGAATTCTGTCTTCTGGAGGACTTGGACCTGGAGAGTGCTGCCCTCATGTCCTCGACTATCTGAATGCTAGTAATATTTTATAGAATACTTATAATTATAAAGAAATATCAAAGTTCACTTTAGTAGAAACATTATGTAAACTAAAAATTGCAACAAAACATGTAATATTTTTATTTCAGGATACAATAAACTTTATAACACAGTCAATTTTCGGCAACACTTTATCCTCTCATATCTACTCGATTAAAAATCAACTGAGATTTCTCGCCTATACACAAAACATTTTGACCAGCATTTCCATCTCTCTTGCTTCATCTCAGTCTTGTAACCTACATGAAATAGGTCTTTAATATTCTCTGGCTAATTAAAACAGTTTTAGAGAATATTTAAAAGCATCTACATAATTACTTAGAAATAATTGCAGATATTTGGGTAACTTTGAAACATGTAAATTCCTTGAATTTCCAGCAATGATTCTTTCAGTAAATATATTATCTACTTTTTCACTCTTCTCAGTAAATTGGAAAAAATTAAGTCTATCAATCAACTCAATGTTAAAGCTTTATTAAAGACGCCCAATATTCAAGCATGGGTAATCATTGTCAAGTTCTTCAATAATTGTAATCTCCATATATAACACTGTAAATTATGATGTTATATCTATGTATATGCATTTGACCGCTAAAGATATGTGTATTAATTTTTTATAGCCGAAATAAACCAGTATTGGTTTAATGGTGCTTTAATAAAAAGAAAAAAAAATTTTATCTACTTTGCATAATTTTAAATAATAAAAAAGCACCATCGGCTGATATATAAAAAATTAAAACTGTTAAACATTAATTTATTTGCAAAAATAAAAAATTCATGTTAATTTTTATAATTGTGTTATTTTTATTCTACTTAAATCGAAATTTTTTTAAAAATTGTGTATTCTAAAAAGCTTCTACTTGCTCAAAAAATAAAACCTTGTTTATAAAATTTATTCAAAAATAATATTACATCAAGAAAAAAATGCTCAACTTTCAATAGACTCTATGAATCCGTGGGAGGAAACTGTAGTAATTTTTCGATGTCTTATCCTCATCCAACAGAAATTAAAAAGTTAATAGAAGGCGTGCTGTGGGGGCGTGTAAGAGTATGTGGTGCTAGAATTTATGTTCGTAACATTGCAGGTTTCAGTTTCAAGAGAATGCTAGTACTCACTTGCACCTATTCGTATCCAAACATTTTTAAAATTTTGAATTTATTTTTTATGCTCTAAATTAAAATGATGAATATTCTCTTATTACAGGAGAGAGTTATTATTTTGAATAAATAGACCAGTAAAATATCCTACAAAGTAGTACAATAAATTATGAGAATGATTTTCTGAGAATGGTATGATAATTTTCAATCATTAAACTTATTAGTATTATTCTCCCAGAAATTCGGCTCTACATGGAGATAAATTTTTATTCTTGTTTTTATCACACTCAGTATCTTTGTCATTCAAAAACTGAGTGTCCTCTTCTAAACTCGATTAAGACAAAATAATTAGCTGTCGAAGTGTAGGCCTTCACTAAGTGACAGAATGCAGGAATCATCACGAACGATGAAGTATACGAAGCACCCTGGAACCGAAATATTCATCAACCACTAGATGATATTATAGTAATCCAGACAGAACCTAGACTGAGCTAAATTTTGGTCTTTAAACTACCAGAAGAGAACTACGGTTCAAGGAGTCATTCGAAAATAAATTTCGGCAATAAGGACAATCTTCTATCGTGGTTGGATAGGTCAAACCACCATATCTGTATTGAAATAAAGAAAATACTTTTAAGTTTAAATAACAGATAAAAAGTTTATAAACATCCACAAACCTCTTCTTCTACCCTTCTTGTTCTCTGATCACTCTACCTTAACTCTGTCATAGATTAAATAAATAAATAATTTTATTTTTTTTAATTTTTTACGAACAATTTTTAAAAATTGAGTCAAGCATGCTAGTCTTGTAATCATTTTATGCAAACTTCGTAGTAGCGAGTCCTGACATAAGAATTTCGATCAGATTTACGTACGTCTGTTTCCGGTCTGCAAGGTGAACACACTGCAAATCGTAGTGTTTTAAAATAACGTCACCCATTTGATTAAAATTATAGTAACTTTTAATGCACTTCCAAAGTGTTTTAAATTAAAACACTACAATTTTCAGTGTATGAATTCATCGATTTCAGTCATGCTTGATACAATTCAGTTGAGTATACTTAATATGATTTTATAAATTTTTTTTTTGTCTTGCTTCTATATATAAACTCCATTAATTTTATCGAACATTGACTGTTCGAGTTTTCTGGTTGTTTTTTCACTCAATTTAATTGCTAGTAATTTATATGAGAAATATTAGATTCGTGCGAAAGTGTATTAAGAGGAGATCAGAAAACCCTATCGTCATTTTGCCCGTTATTTGAGGTTTTATAATGCCGATGCGTCCACGAGAGAATGAAGGCGAAGAGTAAGACAGAATATAAGGTAAGATCTTCCGTAGCTGGATGGTTGTATGAGATGGATCACGAATCGAATATCCGAGGGCTGTAATTATAGCCAAATATAAGAAGCAAGCCGTAAGATTAATTTTTTCGCGAGATTGATGCAGGGATCGAAGGATATCGATGAACGAACGAAAACGAAGACGAAGTTGAAAAGAATAAGGATGCGTAGAAAAGATCGATTCCGCCTACCTTAACGAGATTTCATCCTTCCGTCACTTAAATTAAGAATAATAATATGCCAATAATGCCAAATTATGGTGCAACGTGGATCACTTTCAATTTCACTATAAGTAGAGAAATTTATATGGAAAATAATACTTTTTGAGAAACTTTAAACATTTTTGGAAGAAACACGGCTTTAAGATTGTTTAGTTGTGAAAATATTTAATACAAGTTTGATTCGTCAATATTTTTATTAATATTTTTCAAAAGTATTTCATTTCCGACCAGTAAAACGATAAGTTCCTTTTCAATATAATACATGGAGTGAAAATTTTAGGAAAAATTCCTATGTTTTTTGGTAATTGGCATGCAATATTGCCGATAAATTAATTTATTGTCCAAGTGAAAAATATTAAACGCTGTAGAAATATTTCCAAGCCAGTAAGGTAAAAATTACCAGACGTCTGTCAAGAATTATAATGTTTCTGTTAAAAATTACTATGTATCAATAAAGTTTTTCCTAATTATTTAGAAAAATTTCATTACTTGTCACTTGCACATATCGTATAAGTGTGCAAGTTGGAATTTAAATTTTTTGGTCAAATTTAACTGGATTCAAAAATATTTATTAAAACGATCAATACATGTACAGGGAATAAAATGATTAAAAGAAATTGGCATGCAATTTATCGGCCAAGTATTTCTATATCAGTGAAGGAAAATTATTAGACTTTTGTAAAAAGTTTTTCCTAATTTTACATTTAATCTAAGCTCATTTCCGATTCTAATTTTGTTGTTTCGCCCGCTTCAACAAAGTTGAGGGTAAAAATGAATTTTATAAAATTTATTTCGAACTTTAAAAATATATCAATGTCATCCAAACAATGTTATAAAAATTTATGATGACATTGATAACCCAAATAAGGTTCTTTAGATCAGCATCAGGCATCATCAATGAAGTTGATGATTCCCAAAATGGAATTAAATTATAGACGACAATTGGAACATCAGCGAAATTAAAGTTGAAACTGCACTTTAAATTCAGTCTCGAGAGTATTTATTTCTCTACCAGGGTAGAAGTAAACTGGATGTTTTCTAAAATGAATTTAAACTTCAAAGAGATTTAAAACGAGTTAATTTCGAATTTTCTTTTCAACTAAATATTTATGGGATAAATAGAGTAAAATTATCGATCAAACGATGATTAAAGTACTGCATAAAAAACATGATGGGATTATAATTATTTTAAAAGTAGGATTGCTATTTGAAACAAACTCAGGTGCTACTCTCCTTTTAAAAAATATTCAGCTGCCAAGATCCCTTCAAGACTCTTAAAATAACGGAATGAACGATCGACGAAAACACGAATGAAGAAGCTACGAACTACCGGGTGTCGGTAGAAGACAACTTACTGCAAGTCGTCCCTTCATGTCTATATTCTCTTATCTCTGTCTTTCTAACGTATGCCAAGAGAGATCCTTTACACCTGCTTTACAAGTCTAACCACCTTACACGCGTGTGCTCTCCCGCGTTCTTCTTTTACTAAACGCTCAAGGTTCGTAACGTTGCCGATTGCAAACCTTCTCCGGACCTCGTTGAATATGCATCGTATTTTGTTATGCCATCAAAGGAAGTTTGTTCAGGAAATTATATTTCGGTTTTAAATTTACAATTTTTTTTTTTAAAATATCCCATTTCCATTAAAAATTGTTGTCTCTTTAAATTTTCATAATGAATTTGATTAAACTATAAAAAAAGCTGCATCATATATCATATTAATTTATTATATTACAGTATTTTATGACTTACTGTCTTGACTTGTGATCATATTTTATTATTATTTCTATATTAAACATTAATTCATGCTGAGTAAATTAGAGATAATTTGATGCATTATTATGTATTTATTTTCTATTTACTTTTTTATGCTTTTTTTTTTTCTATAATAAAAAATTTAACTATAAACTTTTTAAGGAGAAATTAATTTATGAGAATAAATTTTAATAATATAATGTTTTGTTTTAATAAAGAGAAAAAAAAATTAATTAAATTAATACACAAACAGAAGAGTTTTTTTGTAGTACAATTTTTTTTTATTAAAAAAGCAAAAAGTTATTTTATAGTTGTGTAAGTTGATAATAAAATTTTATTACAACTTGTGAAAACAAACTAAAATTTGTTTTGAATTTTAAATGAGGTCTGAAAATAAAAATTGGTTGTTACTTTTCATTTTTTAAGATCTTCTTTTATTTATAGTAATTTTACGTTCTAAAAACACTTTAAGATTTTAATATTCATTGATAAAAATATATATTATTATTATTAATATTATTATATTTATGTATTCTGAATGTCAAGAATATAAAGTTAAGTAGCGATAATCAATGCTAATAATAATGACGTTAACTTGTCCAAAAATAAACGTATTCTCATTTATAGGATTTCTGTAATTGAATATTTACTTTGAAGAATCGTCAATTTTATCTGAGACTAAAAAAATTAGGATAAAGATCACCCGGCACGTTCACAGCATCGAGTAAATTACACCTGCACAGCTGCCTCAACGTTGGCAGGTGAATTCTATAATCACCTGATCCCCTTGCATCCATCTCTTTTATATTTCTGACAAAACGAGAAAAGTGTCTTTTAGAGGCAGGTGATATGAATCTTGCATGTGACCAATGAGATTCTAAAAAGAAAATTTGTCTACTAAATTCACTTTAGTACATTAAATCATCTATGGAACATTTCTCTTTGATAAAAACCTCACTTCACCATTTAACAGTTCATTATTACCAAAAAAAATATTCCGATGAAAAGACATGTCTCAGCACAAAAAAAATTTTACATACTGATTCTTCGAATTTGCGTGCTAATGATAATAGTTTCTTTGTGTTTTTAATTAAAAAAAAAATCCCCCATCGTTTTTAAAATCAACTTTGCAATGAATCCAAATTATAGGTCGGTTTATAACGTGTACTTACATTATTTTATTTATTTATTTTTTCATTTAATTAATTTATTTTATTTTTAGAATCAAATAAATTATTACAAACTTTTGGCTTTTTTAAATATTTAATCCATGAGGTGATAAATATTTTTAGAAATAGTTTTTTTTTATAATTAAACACTAAAAAAATAATTAATTGAGTTCCATTGTTGGATTTACAATTCTGTATTAATTTCTTATTTTAAAAAAAATAATCCTTTTCGAACTATTAATAGTAAATGTAACTAAATATGTCTCGCAGTATACTACTCTCTAAAAATAAAACAGTGATAAAATAAAATGGACTGCAAAATTAACAAATATTCACTAATTTTGTAGTCCTTTTTATTATTCTCACTGTTTTGTTTCTAGAGAGTGGCTATTGAATGCTTGAAAAAGCACCATTTTTTTGTCATAATGAAGTCAAAAAATTTGTTATGCTCTTTAACCAATCATTCATTGAAAAATGGTTTTTTTTCCTCATCAATTTATGACATAACAAAAAATAAACGTCTTTATCAGCTAGCTTCTTACATTTTATATACTTCATAATAAAAAAATTCATTATTGTCTCTTTATTGTAAAATAGCAACTTTGATAAATTATTATCAATAACACTGTAAATTTCAGTGTTTTATTTTAAAACATTAAAAGTGTTCTAATATGACGTCACCCATTTTATTAACATTGTCTCGATTTTAAAACGCTTAAAAACGTTTTAAAAACTACACTATGTTAATCAAATGGGTGATGTCATATTAAAACACTTTTAATGTTTTAAAATAAAAAACACTAAAATTTACAGTGAAAAGCTTCTATTTTTTAAAAGTTATTTAAACCAATTGTTTTTAGTCTTTCTTTGATAATAAATTATAATAATAAAACATTTTTTGTAAATAAAATAAATAAAAATATGAGCTTTGTTAAACGATTGGAAAATTTACACCTAAAACAACTACTTTCTATGCTAGACTAAACTATAGACCACGATTACCATAGCACTTACAGTAATTGTAACTCTAAATATCTTTTCAAACACTATAAACACCATAGCTGGTAAATTCTGTCTTTTTCAAATACGACACAATAAAATTTCCTGCAGAACTTTCATAAAAACCCGATTCGATAAACATTGTCTGTTATACAGCTGCACTTTCGTATCTGAATTTAATATTCTCATTACCAATTATTGCTTGGATTATTCACACGACATTCTAACATTATCATAGATTCAATAATTTTTTGCATAATACTTCGTCTATTGAACAAAAAAAATTTTTTTTTTCGTTTATGGACGTCTGACTCTAATTCATTAGTGACTTAATATTGTTAATTTTAGACTTAACGCAATAAAAGAGTCATTATTTTTATCTTCCACATTTTAAATGTAAATATTTTAATCTAAATACATTGTATGTACATATTTAAATATTTAAAAAAATAATATGTATTCAATTAATGCATCAATATTTTTTTTTATCAAAATTTTCTCTTTTTAAATTTATTTATAATTATTATAAACAATAAAATCAATTAATGTTTCTATTCCCCCCCCCCTGATAATTAATGGTTAACACTGTCTCGTTTTTAAAACACTTTCAAGTATTAGCACTAAAATTGTGTAAAAATGGAGGAAATTATCAAAAATTATAATAAATTTTAAAAACAATAAAATTATAATCATGATAATGTTAATTTAAAAAAGGGAATCGAATTATTATAAGATAAATGTTCGTTTATTAATGATTTTGATGTTTCGTTGAGCACAAAAGAGAAATGTGTATACTTGTATTATCCAGTTCGTGATGAAGGAGAAATAAAAAAATCAATACTTCAATAGTAATCTATCAGTTTCTAAGTATTTTTTTTTTATCTAAATGAACAAAAGTATTCACGATGGCACATAAATTATCTTCTATTCTAAAACATCTGAAATACACCATAGAAATCTTATTAGCATCCATGATTTCTAGAGTGTGATAATCGATTGGGAGTTTAGAGATCGTTAATAAGTTGTGCAATATGAATAATAACTTTGCTAAAACACTACGAATTTTAATTTTTAGAAGTAAGTCATTTTAATAATTAAAAATGTGTGATTATTGCATTGCACATTGGATTAAAATTATAGTCACTTTTAAACGAATAAAAAATTATTATAATATCGATGAAATATAGTAAGCGAAATTGGTTCACTTTTAATTCAATGATGAACAAGAATTATTTAAATTTAAATTTAAATAAAAGGTGCATCCAAAGGAAATTACTTTGGTTTTTTTTATATTACATAAATAACACATGAAAAATAAAAAAAGAAAACACCTTTGCCTCCAATCAAAAAATTAAGGGAAAGAATAGTTTTGGAATACATAGGAAAAATTTCTAATTTATAAATAGTTAATTTAAATTCTGACGGAAATGCACTGCACAAAAGTCTACATCTGCCTCTAAAAATCTGAGGAGTCATGACCAATTTGAAAATTATAAATTATTAAAATACTTTGGAGGGTTCAGAAGATCTTTTATTTTGTCTATTTAAAAACTACATGGACTTGCGTGCAGCCTTCATTTTTCAACAGGTGCAAGTATGAACTGGTGTAGAATATTGACACCAAACTTTCAAGATGTGGCAACTTTTACGTAATGTTAAAAATTCTTTTGTTTTTTTTTGTCATTAATGATGACTTCTATTTATTTTCTTATAAATATTTTATATCTTTCTCTTCAGACAAGTGAGAAGAATAAATATAAATGATATTTTATTCCAAGATTCTTCATGTGGTTGTCAAATAGATAATCCATTTTTTATCTTCAAAAACATGAAGAAAGGAAATGAGTAAGAATTACCTAGCAGTTCCAAGCTAACCTGAGTGCATTACATGAACACTCTTAAACTGAATTAGTGAAACCTCTTTTTGTCATTATTTGTTGAATTTAAAGCATACTATTTTAAATGCTTTAGATAAAAATGTTGATTAAATGAATTATCTCGAGACAAATAGAATTATTTCAATTTTAATTAAATAAGTAATTAAATTAAAAACAACTAGATAATGTAACTAATTTCATGTAAATACTAGAATATTATTTACTACAAAGACTAAAAATTTTGACATAGATATTGAAGGTTTGGATGAAATTAAAATGTTGACAACAAGAAGCATTGATATTTACAAACACCAAATGTAAATGCTAAGTGTCCTACATCAACACCTGTCATGTGGTTTCTTTAAACGTGTTACATATTGTACAAACTTTAAAAACACATTTATGCTTTTTTCAAAATATTACCCTGAAGAGATTCGAACCCACGACCATCAGTTTATGAACATTCAAATGGTGCCTCAGCCATTTTTGATATCCGTGTAATTAGAAAATTATTAAGATGATATTTTTATAATAATCTATGCATGTTTTAATACAGATAAAAAATTTTTGCATGACAGAAACTTTAAGAATAAAGTGAGGATTATAAATTTTCAGTATCATCTTTAATAAAACATTTTAAAAATATTTGCAAATGCACTTCATGAAGTTCTGTCAGTAAAAAATGAAAAAAGGAATTAAATACCTGCTTACTTAATTTTAACATCAACAGTTTTCATTTTAAATATATTTCGTTTACAGAATATTCTGTCTAGGGATATTTTCTCATGGGAATATTTCTTTAGAGGATTAAAATGCAGGTAATACCCATGCTTGTATTTTTCAGTACATATTTAAATTAATTAATAAAATAAATAATTAAAAATTTTTTCCACTTCATAATTACAGTAATAATTGTTTAACAACTATTGTAATTGTTTTAGTGCAATTAATTAATTTAAATGCATTATTGATCTTCTTAAGAGTAAATAGATTCCCCTAAGAAGCGTATTCAGCAAAATAGCCAATACCTTATTTCCAAGATACATTTCATCAGTAATTTCGTATTATTTACAGTATTTAAAGGCAATCCTAATAACGTGAACTGCAACAATTATTTTTCAAGGCGTGAAGGGAATTTGTAGAAAGCAGGAAGCATGACTCGTAATAGATTGAATCTCGTAATCGGTGATCACTCTACACGGAGTAGGGAATCACGAAATCCCTGTAACTCAAAGATGTGTATCCAGTTAGGTACTAAATCCTTACGGCGAAGGGTAAGTGGAAAGAGATTGAAAGCAATATATATGTCGACTACCCTTACATGACTGTCCAAAGCAAGTTCCTCGTATTGCCGTGCGGGACAAATGTGCGGATACTGGAAGTGGAAGTAATGTGTCTTACCCTACCCTATGTGCTGTAATTTTTTATTTATTGCGGATACTTGAAATATATATACATATGAAACTGTGATACAATAAAATGATATTTCAAAATTAAATTAAAAGGCGTATCATCTTCTTTATGAATATATTACAATATTTTTTAGGTTTTTTAAATAAGAAACTACATTGCGAATTCTAAATTGATGGCAGTAAATACTTATAGAAAGTATCTTTGTTTGATATTATTTTTAACGTTGAATACATCAAAAAAATTATAAAAAATTCGCACATCTTGAGAGATGGTAAAAATAAGTACATATAAGGTGTTCATTATATAATTCTTACTCTTTTCTTGAAAATTTACATGACTTCGATGCTAATGATGCCAGGGGGTTGATCAAGGGCTCAAATGAAAGATCTGGACGAGAGGAAAGGAGCCGATATAGTGAAAATCATAATTGGAGCATCATTTATGCTAAAATTAAAGCAAGTTCCCGTTTTACCCCATTTTAAGGGTGAAATAATGGATTTTTCATATTTTGGACTGGATTCCGCATTTCTTAAAAATTATCGTTTGATAATTTTTTCACGAGTTATGGAGATGCAAAGTCGAAAGTAGATGATTTTTTTACCCTTACTTTGACTTTGAACCTCTCTAACTCTTATACAAAACATCTAATGATGATTTTTAAGAGGTATTTAGAAACTTTAGAATCTAAGCTAAAGATATATATCCATGAAAAACGTTTAAAAAATTTATTTCACCCTTAAAATGGCCAAAATAGTCAGCAAACTCCCAAAAAAATGTGATTTTTTTTAATATTTTAGCGATTTTAAGGGTGAAAGAAATTTTTAATACATTTTTTATGGATATGCATGTTTAGCTTAGATTCTGAGGTTTCTAAAACGTCCAGAAAAACAGTTATTGGACCGTCTGTTCATGAGTTATTGGGGTTCAAAGTCAAGGGGATGATGATTTTTCATGTGTATCCAGTTTTATCCCGTTTTAAGAGTGTTAAAGTCAATTTTTCTGGGCCGTGCCCCGATTCCGCATTTTTACGCATCAAGACGAAGAGAATGAGCCCTCAATCATTAAAATCGGAGTACTTTTATTTTTTGGCCGAAAAAAATGGAAAGGGGTACCACTTGCCATTTTTTGGGGTCGAAAAATCAAAGTTGTCCGATTTTCAATTTCGACCACTCATTCTCCTCCTCTCAATGCCTAGAAATGCGGAATCCAGTCCAAAATATGAAAAATTCATTATTTTACTCTTTGGATATGAAACAGTAAAATAGTAAATATTCAGTGATTCTACAATGATAATAACGCTACTTTTGCAACAGTTATATCCTTTTTAACTGCAAGACAGTCATTACTTACTTATTCTTCAGTAATTTTTACTATTCTATGCTTTCCAGTTTAATGGTAACGTTTTCCTTCAAGTAGCCACTTACAGGATCATTTTTACTCAATCTTTTTTTGTGTACACAATGATTAAACTCCTAATGAGTCGATTGTCATTAATTTATCATTAATAATTATTCTAAAAAAAAATTCCATTTCCATATTCATTATCATTTAAACCATTATTGTATTTATAATTATAAATAGTAAATATTTACTAATTCATTGTTAGAAAATCCAAAGCTTCTTACACAGCAAAAATTGAATTTCATTTGACTGATGTTTCTTTTTCCAGAAACCTAAGGCTCATAATGTTTGAAAAAAAAATATTTTGAAGAACATAAATGATATTAGAAAATAAAAGATATTTTTCCAGTCCCATAATGGAATCACTGATCAATTATTCATGTGTAGAGTACTTGAATTCCATGTTTTACTGAATATTAAGTTATTATCATATCTGTGGTAATCATTCACCCTAAGTTGAGCAAATTTATTGTGAAAACAAATGAAAGTGCAATTAAGGCAACTACTTATTAAAAACATGTGATTGGATACTTAAAGAAAAGAAAAGATTAAAGAAATAGACGCCATGGGTGGCACGGTTAGCAGCCCATCCATTTTTCTGACTGCTCGTTGTTTCTCGCCAGGGGTCCATGCTTCTTCAAGAACTCAAACTGTCTAAAGGTTTCTTTCTCTCTTCCTCTTAATCACGCTATTCTTATTTGAGTACTCATCATTACGTTCTTTATTCGAAAAGTAGCAACTAATTTTGTTTGATATATTGAAGCATAAATTGAAGTCATTTAGATACGTTTACTTTAAAAAGTTCATTTAATGATAAAAAAAAAAAAACTATCTCCATACGAACAATCCATTTCTAATCGACTAGAAATTAACTTTTTAAATGTAATTGAAAATTACACGATTCACCAATTATTCTAAATACATTTCAATTTTATTTAAATTGCTTTTCAATCAATTGGATGATTACATTCAGCAAACATTGCATGTTGAAGCATAAAATTTTTTAACAATAGCTTTTTAATAAACAATTGGTCCTTTTTTTTGGTATTCTTAATATACAATAGTAAAATCAGAATATATATATATATATATATATATATATATATATGAATACACATACATATATACACTTAAAGTTGGTACACAGCGTCTATTCATTTCTCATTATGAGCTGAGACTTTTCGTCTTCTGCATATTTGTTCCATTTAGATGGAATTTCTCTTGCCGTCGAAAATAATCGAATAAGATTGATGAGGACTGCGTGACTGGCATATTTGCGATCTAGGATTGGAAAAAATTATAAGACGAAATGTATGCCAGAATTGAAACGAAGAAGTCCTTTTTTAGAGCTTCATTTTCAACACAGAAAAAAAAATTAACAAGGAAAAATTACCACGCCTGTTACTGTTAAATAACTGCAAGTGAGACAATTACGAAATATTGTAAATAAACTGATTGAGGAATTTTTATAGTAAATCAGTCATTTTAAACTAAAACCTTCTAACGGATGTAAGATTGTCTAACAAATATTTCATCATCAAAAGAAAAAAAATATTTATAATTACCATCACTGTATTTGAGGTCAAGTGAAAATTAATTGTCCAAGCTTATAGTAAAACAGGCAAGCTCATGGACTTTATGATTTAGCATGAGAATTTTTTAATGCACTACAACAAAGCTGGATAAGTGACACGCATCTCTGTCATTTTTCAAAGTTTACTGGGACAATTTTATGTACAGTGTAGTTCACTTAGTGTACAAAGCATTCTACAGTGGAAAGTAGCCAGTTTAATTTACTTTTTCACAGTTCACTTGGATTTCATTTGCTTCTTGACAAATAGACATATGTTTGATTTAATAACATAGAATATAAATGATTATTTATTACTATTATTACCAATATTGAGAAGTAAAAGTATCTTTATTGATTGGAATTTTAAAATGGACTAACAAAAAGACAGTATGGCTTTGGGAAAACTGATTTAAATCATCTCTAGCATGATAGTGATGTATAAAATGGGCATGTGATCTGTCAATTGCTAGCTTTTAATATTTAGTAATTGATAAAAAAATAACAATGAAAGTACTTCAGGAATTTAACATGTCTTTAATCATTGATAAATACAACCTTTAACACCTTGGACTCATTCATCTCCTTAAAGAACTTTTTTTTTTTTTTTTAAAAATGCTATCAAATCATACTGATGTGTAGGACATGTATAAAAGCTATGGAAATATTAATATAATAATAAATTCCACAATATAATGAAAAAAATAAAATAAATATATATATCGATACAAGTGCATACATGTGCATCAGTAGGCGTTGATAACTTGTGTAATATTTTTATTTTTTTAACGATTCTTAAGACTAACCGCTAGTTAAATTCTCATAAATGTCATTATATAAATCACCAGGAATGCCTTCAAACTCTGCACTCTATCTGGGAGTGTTTATGACGATCTTCTCTGCGTCAACGCCCTTATAAGAACAGAGTTTTTGAATTCTTTTGTTCTTCACACTTCTTTTTTTAATTTACTTTGTTAGTAAGTTCATGTACTTCTGAGGATCCTTACTTGTTAACACTCTGCTGTTTTATGATTGTATTCCATCCAACATCTTCCCAGATAGAAAATGTCTGACAATTTTGTGCTAAACTACCAAGAAATTGTGATTATCATGATTTTCTGTCTGGATATAGTTCAATTTTATTCATTTAATAAACTAAACATTTATATTTCTAACATCAAACTTGGTTTGATTGTAAAGAATATCTTTATAGTAAAATATTGATGGAACTTTGATGTTAGGAAAAATGATGATGATATTTAGTAGTGATCAAAGAAATCTTTTTCAATTTTTCATTTGATGTACTCAGAAGATAGTCCTCACTTTATGAAATCCACTACGAGACTGACTGTAAATTATAAACTTATCCTAACAAAGTATATCATTGAAAAATAACAACTCTGACTTGCTGATGTTGAAAGGATTTCAATACATCATTCGTCCTTTGCTTTACTCATGTTTTATTGCTCTGTGAATATATTTAAGAGTTCAAAATTTCCCAGCTCGGTTTTATTACCCATCTGGTTTGAATAAAGTAATACCTTTCATAGCAGCATCTTTCAATCTACATCAGATTTCCAATAGATATATTTTTGTTGACAAATAGAATAGAAACATTAGATATAAGCTATTTTTTGGATTCTCTAATCAAAAACACAAGTAGTCAACATCCTAGAAGCTCCAGAAAGTATGATTTTAAATATTGGGAGAGAAATTGAATTTATTCGACTATCTTGAAATGCTACATGAAGATAAGAATTGAGTAAAAATTACTCTGCAGTTCAAATCAACTGTTGTGCACTACACAGACAGAATAAAATTAGTCCTTCCACTTCATAAAAAGTCCTAGCTAAAAACTAAACATTCAAGTTTGCAGTATTGATGAAACTCTTCTTCAATCAATGAAATAAGAACTGAGAACACATAGCAAACTCCTTCCACATATCAATAGAAAATCAATAATGAATTATCATCATTGATGAAATGTTGTTAATAATAATTTAATCCCATTCAAGAATTGATGATATAGATACTTAGGGTCACATGTATACCACGGTTTATTTTCTTTGCAATTCTCTTGAGCAAAGTGTACGAAATTGTGTTATTTATACTGTTGTAAAAAAAAGAAGAAAAAAATCTAACGTTCAATAGGTCAAACCACTTCAACTAAAATTGACAATACAGAGATCAACAAAAAGCGATTTGCTGCATGAATGATTCAGTCTACGATCTCGAGTGCTTCCTGTTTGTACTCTAGATTTCCAGCACCTATAGTTTCTTTGAATTCATTTTTATCCCTGATCCTGTTAAGTGAATACGATTCCAAAATCGGTCTTTAATGTAACTGTGTAATCTTTCTATTGTGATTATTTTTGGGACATTTTTTTGAATAACCTTTTGTGCATCTGGGTTTTTTTGTCTTTTTATATAAAAAAAATCATTATATCTACATACATATACTCTGCAACGTATGAATCAATTTATTTATCCATTATTTATAGAATACTCTAACTTTTGAGTGTATATTTATGCTAAAATTTTGCACAAATCATGCCAGTGATGACTTGTGCATAATGATAAACATCAATTTCACTCTAGTGGCATTTAAAGTACTATTATTACAATTTCTCATTGATTACAGTTGATATTACTGATAACATGATCATTTTTATGTATCTAAGTTACATCAAAAACTGTAATCACTGAAGTTAATGATCTAATTTATAATTTACACAATATATCCAATCATTATAACTTCTGAATCATTCTTATGATACTCAAAATGAATGAATGTTTCTCAAAATCTTATGTTGCAGATCAATGTGTTTGAAATGTTTAAAAATAAAGGACGTAATGTGTGAAATGACTATGACTTCTAAATCCAACTATCATTTGTTGATTTATTCTTTTAGGGGAAATACCCGAAAATGTAATTTTCTTTTTCTTGATCTTCTTTCACAAATGTTCTACTGACCCTACATGCTTGACCCCTGATATTTTGAAAAATCTATTGCAATAATAATTGCTAAAAAATATTATCAGCTGTTTTTTTGATATTACATTATTGCTGGAAAATAAATTTTTCATTTGGTATATAGAAAAGGAATGAAAAATTTTAAATATACATTCGATTTAAACAGTATGAATACACAGATATCGGTCATACTGAACTGAAAAATCACCCTCGACTTGCAACAGCTGGCCGCGACTTAACTTCACATAGGAATTTAATTCACCATGAAATGAAATCGACTTGTGATACAATAGCAATAGAGTTACGGGGATTTTTGTGGACAGATTTGTAGAGATCTCTTCACGCACTGCGAAATGCTCCTGCTATACTATCCTATTTTAACTGAAAATATATTTGATCTTAAGAGACAAAAAAATTCGTTATTTCATTCATCATGATGTAACATTTTAACTGAAAATGACCTATTTTATTAGTAGTAATCCAGTAATACAACGAGAGTTAAAATTAATGGATATTATTTCATAGTGATTCTTACTAAATCTTTTTTGAAAAGATATCAGCTTGGATGAGCCAGGTTCTTGGTTTACCAAAGCTGATATAGTCCTTTTTACAAAAACATTTCCAGTGTACACCTGCGACTTAAAATTATACCTAAACTTGGTCAGCTATTTGGAACAGCCGTGAGTCAGTTGTTCGTATAAACGTTATTATTATTGAGTATTTAAAAACAATATTCAATGACTAACAAAATTATATCAATGGTCATTTTGATTGTAAATATATTGATGTCATTGATATATTATTTCTCTAATATCTATTTATTTTTTTACTGGTCATACATAACTTGAGAATAATAATAATAAATATTACAAATGGAGTTTGTAAACGAAATAAATTTGAAACACAAGTTATATTAAATACTATTTCTTGTTATTCAAAATGTAAAACTATTCCAGTTGCTACATATGAATCGCCAAAGTTGTAAGATTATTTTAAATAATTCATCAAAATTTACAGTTTGGTGTTTTGTTATTTTATAATAATAAAATTATATTATCAAATGTTTATTTATTATAAATAAATCTCAGGTGAATACAAGTAGACCCAAAAGTAGCCCAACATTAATCAACTAAAGGTAATATGGCCATTTTGGTCCAAGTCTGGGACAGAGAAACCTATTCTTGATAGATCAACATGATAAACACTTTTTAACACACTTTGAAATGTGAGAACGTTAAGATTTACAGTGCAAGAATGTTTACTAATGGAACCGGTAAAAATTCTGAAGGATTATTCTAAGGTAATGTCGCGCATGTTGATTATCTATCTATCATATAATTAAAGTGTATATAAAGTGAAATAAATAATTATTAATAACCGCAACTTTTATAAAAACAAGTAAATTTGATGTTGACATTTATTTGATATATTACAAAGTTAAACAACTGAACAATTATACTATTTCTAACTACTATATAAACATAGATACATTTTTTTTGCAAGTTTTAGCCAACTTAGATGGGTCATATACTCAATCAATGACAGGTTTATAGTTTTTTTTTAAATTTTTTATTTTTATTTATTCTAAACTAAACATTCATAGCAGAAGAATATGCCTGCTATGATCACAAATCTACTAAAAACAGATTAAAAATTTCACTAAAATGAGATACTGGTCGGGAATGAAAGAATTATATTACTGGAATATGATATTAAAATTGCCTATATTCTATGCCTCTGAAACCGTAAAAATTTAAAAACTTCATATCAAGCTTAATCTAGGATTATCAATAAATAAACAGAGTATATATGTATATTTCATCATTTAATTTATTTTAAATTAAAACTTTTTTACAATTATATTTTACATTCATTTTTACATGTTCACAGTATAGGAATAGGACGCTTATCAAAACATTCTAGCGTCAATATACTTTTACTTCTTCCATTTGGCTATAAATTTTCCACTTCCAGTATTTCATTGTTAAAAACCATTTTATACATTCTACGATATATGCTTTTAATAATACTCTGTTATAGATACCCTTGTTTAAATGTAGACTTACACACAGATCGCACGTATTTGTAGAATCGCAAGAAACATTGGAAAAAAAGCATTTTCCCATACGCCGCTGATATACTATTTCATTACTATCTAAGTTTTCTTTTAGTAAAATATCAAATTTTGACTCATACCAGGTGCCAACGATAACATGAACATGACGAGAACTCCAATTTAATTTGAGTTTATAACAAACAGTCTTCTTTTAATCATCTCTTTGGTGATAAATCTAAATTATCAAAACATCAAACATCAAACATCACCATTGCATTGATCAACAAATGGTTTAGTTAAATTTCAATTAATTTATGATGCTTTAATAGGAGCATTTTTTGCTAATAGATTGTTCGTTCATGAATTGTACTCTAGATGAGACTCGTCAATGTTATCAAGGCCACCTGGTAGGAATAAAAATTTTACAATCGAGTAAATTTATAAAAGTATTAATTGTTCAGCTTTCGAATGAATGAATTTCGCATTTAAAATAAAATAAAAACAAATGATATCTATAAGTAAAAATCACATTATGGTCTTATTTCTCTCTCTCTTTCCCATTTACTTCTCTATCTCGTTTTTTCATATTAATTTATTATTTATCGGAAATCAAGAGTAAACTTTGCAGATTATCTTCTATTTATCCATTTTAATACTTTGACTACCTAGATAAATTTATCTGATTATTCGCTAAAATTATACACAATCATTGACTTCAACGAGTATTTGTCATACGATACTTCTACCCTTCATTTAAAATATGCAACAAATATATGTACATACATCCATACATATTTGTTGCATAATAATTTGTCAATATATCGTTCAAAATTGTATACATGACATAATTCTCGAAGGATACGAAATTTATATGTGTCACATCTAACACTATAGTATACTCATATAAGTTCAACCACTTGATGTAACGTATAAATATTTTGTATTCCATTTTTTTACATATGACAGACTGATTTCATTGTATAAGTTCACTAGGACTTCCAGAAATCACTGATCCCGAAATGTGATAGTATCTCAAACGACTAAAATAGAATTTCTTGAATAAGCAATTCGAGAGTCATCATCGAATGAAAAATTTTCAAATCGTTGACCTACGATTGCCGAAAAATTCAATTTTATTTATACGTTATATTTTTTTATTTTCTAATCAATAATTAATTGATCATACATAGTACGACTGTTCATTTTATTCCTAATATTTTATTATGAATATTTGTTTCCTTTTTTAATGTTGGTATCAAAAAGCTGCTTAATTATTCATTTTGATGATACAAAATTTTCTAGAGTATTAATGAATAAAGATTAACAGTCGTACTATTGATAAAATCTTAAATTGCACGATAATGATCGATAAGAAGGGCTTTTTTTCTATCGTTTATCCCTCACATAAATATTTGTACATATACCAAAACTGGTTTCTTTTTAGTTTGTTGGACATATGACCCTAAATTATGTCACTTCATGAGAGGAAGGTAGCGTAAGAAATGTGAGCCGCATTGTAATAAATTCACTCAAATACATTGATATACATAAATGTCATTAAATCTTCGACTTTTTCAGTTCTACTTTTATAAGTTAGTGAAATAAGTTGAGCGAGAAACGAATGCTAACGAAACGTATTGAATCGTAAACCATTTTCAATTCTATTATTTACAATAAACATACCGACTTAATGAAGATATTAGTTGACTGAATTTGTACTTGGAACCGTTGCCATGAAATATTTATCACGTAACGATATTCTTTACATATTTACAAGAAATTCCGAAATTCTTTACAAGTTGTCACCCTGATAATCATGTACATACATAAAATATACCAGACAATACTGCATAAAAATTAAAAAAAAAAAAACAAAAAAAAAGAAACGTAAATTGGAGCTTTTGAGTAATAAACAAAAAAAAATTAGGGGAATTAAAGAAATTATTAATGGGGAAATATTACTATTCTATATACTTATAATGTTTTTGGATGGAATATATGCACATATAAACCACAAAATTAGCGCCAAAGAATAAAAACTTATTCCAGTATGGTGGATTACGTCCTGAGCTTCCGGTGTTGTTGTTAATTACTAAGTCTTATTCATGTGTATTCAGATCGCCAACCAGTCTAGAACAAAAGACCATATCACATATGTTACAAGGATTCAATTATAAACAACACAAATAGGATCAACAAAATTTATCATCTTAATATATTAGTAGAATGAACCACATTTTTTGAAGATGGTATTAGTAAAGAAGCAACTTTAAAAAAAAAAATGATTCCAAGATGATTGACATTACATTTTCTTTCATATTTTTTGAGTTCTATAGTTTGAAGGTGGTTTAAAATCAACTAATGCCATGGGACTATCAAGGTATCCACCTCAATGACTAATTAACTAAGAGGAATCTCAGGTGAAATATTTCACAATGCATTCAAACAATTACTCAGAAGGGAGAACTGGAATTTTTTGAATAACTGATGTGCAAGTTAAAATAAAGGGATTTTGTCAGTTCAGTTGAATAAATAAGTTACAGAGTTTTAATGTTAGTGATGAACATATTTATAATTAGTTTATTTTAACTAAATATTTTTGATTGTCGTTTTTTTTATTATTGTATCATTGTAATTGTTTGAATTTTTTTAAAAGTGTTTCGAATTAGTCTACTTTGATCTCTCTTATATAGTGTCCCAGGCATACCTACTAAAAATTATCGCACAGGATCAGTACATATCACCAGAGAAATTAATTAGTTGCAGATTCCATTGGCATGAAAAAGTGAAGAGTCTAAATAATAAAAACAATACCTCTAATAGATATCACTTTTGACAAAAACAATAACTGGCAGTGATTCAACTAATCAAATATTTGTTTTTTTTTTGCAAATAATTTGTACTGACTACTACTAATTGGCCAAATAGGCATAATAAAAATAGAATCTTGCCAACAAATAAAGCAAGACTTTGTGAAGCGTGACAATTTTTTATACCCAGTTCTTGCTTATGAACAATTATAATTACAATTATAACATAATTCAGAGTTAGGAAGTAAGTCAATTGTAGACGCAATCTAAAAGGCTGCATCGGGAGTAGTCTTGTCAGTAGAGAAAAAAAAATTGATTGATGGATGGTTAGTACGTGTAAGGAAGACTGTAAAGACCTCAAAAAAATATATAGTGAAATAAAATAGTAGTAAATATTTATTATGTTTATTCCTTATTTGGATAAAATACTATTTAAACATTATTACATAAAATTACTTTGAAATATTAATAATTTATTATTTTATGATTATTATTTAATCATTTTTAATCTTTATTTCTACTTTATCAAAACAGTCGTGATATATTTAATATTTTTTTGGTCACATTTTTAAATTAATTGAATTTAATTAAGCTGTAATCAGTTCTAGACAAAAGATATCATGATAATCTATTGGTAGATTATTGAACAATTATTTCTTAACAAATCAAAGGTAAAAAATAAATAAATAATCATTAAATTAAAGTAGAAAATTACTATTATGTCATTAAATCGATAATTTAACCTGATAATATAATTGTCAATCACTTATAATAATATTAACTTACAAAAAAATTGTCTTTGAAATTTCTTGAATGTAAAAATATTTAAGAAAAAGTAATTTTTATAAAAAACATGACTCCAAATTCTACTGTCAAATATTCTTAAACTGACAGAATGTTTGTAAAAATATTCAGTAAAATCCCTCTAATGACATACCATTGCGTTCGTCGTGGCAGCTAACTGTAGACCCTGAAGACTTGTCATGTGATGAGAATGTGAGTGAGGGTGAGAATGAGGATGAATTGGAGGAGGTGCTGGTGGTGCAAATCCTTGATGAAGACCTCCAGCCATACCGACACCAGAGTGATACATGTAGTGTTGAACAGCCGGATGCATAGTGTGATGGTGTTGTGACGTTGCTGCTTTAATTAATTAAACATTCTTATTAGTTTGATATTTCAAATATGACATATTTATTATGAAAATAAAATTCAAAACTTTACCCATTGGAGAGCCAAATCCTGAATGAAATGGTTTATTATCGAGATCAAGGTGTCCACTTGCTTTGATCATATCCCCCATGACACCACTTAGACCTAGACAACCTCCAGCTTTTTTCTTTTTACTTTTCGATGAAAGTTTTCTATTACGTGTTTGAATACCTTCTTTCTTCATCGTCAAAGGTCGATTAACCTGTAACATACATGAAAATAAAGTTTAATTATGAGTTATTAAGCTGTTATTTCAATACAAAATTATAAACATATATTTAAAGCTAACTTTTTATTCTAATTTATTGTTCAAAGGAATTAAAATGTTTATTTAAAAGAATTAAATGTTTGGTTTTTATTTTTAAGATCTTCTACCTCAAACAGAAGAATAGAACTCTTATAGAATCCTTTTGTGGTCCATGTGTCTGTTCATTAAAACTATTACTCTGATCATCAAAACCTACACTGAAAAATCAACTTCAGCAGAATTGCTAAATGACTGCATAGAGGACAAGAACGGTGTTATAACTTCTGTTATGTTGCTTTGAATGTTGGGTAATAAAGATCTATTACTCAAGAGCATTATGTATTAGAAATAGTCTAGTCTTAAAATATTAATAAGGATTCTTTTTTTTTGTTTTTAAGTACTTAATTAAAATCTAATTTTTCAGTCCAACTGAAACTATTTCTTCAGTGTAAAGGAACTGATGAAGTTGATAGTAGTGCTGCCTATCCAAAATGATGGTCTGCCCAAGGAATATATGGCCCAAGGTTATTAAGTACCCCCAATGTTTGAAGTCATAATTATTGGTGTGCATGAAATGAACTTGTTCTTGTAAGGTTCTTATAGAATATTTCTACCCAAGTAACACATTAAAAATATCCTTCTGACTACTTTAAAATCACTTTATCTTAAATGTCTCCAAAAAAAAGTATCTTTAATCTGTCAAAAGAAAAATTGTTTTTTAATTGTCTTGCTTGGGTAGTTAAGTCAGAACTTTAGAAATTTAGCATGAAAGAAAAGCCTCAGTAAAATATTAATGAATTCATGTTTATGAGAATATTTTTAATGATATCAGCCCACTTCAGATTTTTTTTTTGTTTTATCAATACTTGTTTTCATAAAAAATGAATCTTAAGTATTACTTTACATCAGTTATCATCGTACTTGATGAAAGGTTATTGATTATACTTTTTTATTTTAATTTTGGACTAATAAATTATAAGGATTACTGAAATCACCATTTATCAGTGCAACTCAGCAAGAGATCACAGTTCATAAATCGTCTAACTTAGCTTTTCTTATAATTTAACAAGCATAAAAGAGTTTGAGTATTACAAGATTTTTTCTGGTTTATCAGACTTTTTTTTCAATTGAGGAAGTACATAATTTCTTCAATTAAGTAAAGTCTGTCTTCAAACATCTTGCGTGTCATTGACTTATTGATTATTTAAATGATTTATTCATACACGTAAATTTAAAAGCACAGAAAAACATTATGTAATGTATCTGATTAGCATAGATAATATGTCAAGACTATTGAAACATAATCTCGATTTTATATTAGAGATAAAAACTCAAATTGTTCTACAATAAATTAAAAAAAAATCAATTATTGAAAATTAGTTACTAAATTTATTAAATTATTATTAACGAGAGAAAAAATATATAAAATAACTGGCAAAATAAATATATAAGCATGCATCTGCACATCATCATACATTCCATTAGAAATAAAAGAAAGACAGTAGTAAGGTGGGAGCAAGTCCAATGACAGGACTTTGTAGTCGCCGCGACGTGACGCAACTGCTAAGTTAAAGAAAAGATTCCCGGTATTATAAAGAGAAGGACCGACGAAGACAAGTGGATGCGTATGTGCTTGTCTTTATTCTATCTTTTTTTACTCTTTTTTGTTTCTCTCTTTTCTACTTGCTTTTTACTATTGTAACCTTTATAATATTTCTCTTTCTTTTCTTTTACACTTCTTATGCACTTTTTGTACATTTATTTTGCTGCTCTTCTTACTCTTTTCACTATCCCTTATCGTTGCACTCTTCTTCCAGACGGTCAATGGCTTTTTTTCAGAATTATGCCGTTGCCCGAATTTGCCATATTAACGGTGCAATATATTTGATCTCAAAGCTTCAAACTCTTTGTTTTTTCTCGCTTTTAAATTTAAAATAGAAAATATTTATGCTGGTATATTGTTTTTTTTTTTATAGTGCAGATGACTATATATATATTTGATATTGTCAACTGCTGTTGAATCCTTTCACGAAAATTTTTCAATTGGATTTTAACCAATTTGAATACAATGAGCAGCTTTAATGGTAAAATGAATAAACTCAAGACTGCGTGTATACAACCGTGAAAAGTGTAAATAAAAGAAACAAAAAAATTGAAACTAAAAAAAAAATGATGTCAAAAAAATAGAACAATATTAAAGATCTATCATGCATATATTATTTATGATTCAAATATTTGTGACAAATGACAAGTTGAGAAAAAAATTTACTCTAAAATTAAATAACTAGTTATTTGACAAAATTCGAATTTTTTACCAACATTTTTTTTTTGTCATACCAAATAATTTGTTAGTCCAAAAGTAAATTTCTTTTTTTCTTTCGAATGAAATTCCAAAAAAATAAGCAAAAAAGAAACATGTTTTTTTTTTATTGTATATATTCGCACATGCGCATAATCAATTCCTTTCTTCTCTAAACGATAAAAAAATTTTGCTTTCAGCTTGGGAAGTAATTCTACACGTAGAATGAAATATCTAACATTTCTTCTATAATGTGTAATATACTATTTATATCGTTTGTAATAATATCTGATATTCACATCTGATTGATGGATAATAAATGTAGAAAATAATACTTATGAAGATTTAGTTTGAAAGAAAAGGTATTTAAAATACAATTAAGGACTTAATAAATTGAATTATAATGAGTGTAATAATAACTTTAACATTAATCGTATCTACAAATGACTTTAAACAAATACTATTGATTTGTAATTTGAAAAATATTATGTTTAAAAACTTGACATTCCTCTGTTGTATAATTTTTTGCATCAATATAATTTTTAGCACCGTTTTTATGTGAAATTTTAGCACATGGATAACATTTTTCCTGATCTCATGCTAGTGTTGAACAAGATTCATAAACATAAATTGCTTTAAGGCTATAGAATGCCTGGTAGGAATAAAAATTGGCAATGTGGCCAACTTTAATCGAATGTTGGCTAAGACTGGACCAGCCTTTGTTACCATCAAGGATATTTTCTGCGTCTCTGGAACATTGTTCTGATTATAGCGTAATTAACTGGATCCAAATTGGATGGAAACTAAATTTAGAATAAAAGGGGTTCAAATGATTTCATCAGAAGATGCTCCAATATTTTCTTGAGTAATCAGTGATATATTTAAATCGATTATTATGATTTGAATGATTTTTTGTCAATTTAATTGTCCTATTATATTTAACAAATAATTAACCCGTCATTTTCTTTAATCATTGAACTATTATTTTGCCTTAATTTATAATCTCTTATATTCATTAATAACATTGAGTTTATATATTTGTAGAAAATCTAAAAGTCACATTAGTAGCAAAACTGTTATCCGACGTGCACTACAATATGATCATAGACACTTGATGCACAATAATGAGTGAAAGTTTTGAATAGAGAATATTAAGATTAGACAATTTGTATTCTAGTCATATTGCCCATAAAATTAAGATAATTAATAACAGTAAATACTTTGTACAAATTTAATATTAAAATAATGATAGATATAATTGCCTCTATTAAGCCATCAATAAATCAATCTTTGATATAGATCAAGAGAATTTTAGCCAACACTATGATTTTTGGACAATAATTAAATTTTTCTTCAACACAATAATGATATTAATATGTTTATACAAAGGTGCAAGACCTTTTGGATGTTAATTAAAAAATTTAGTAGAAGTATTGTGAAGCAAAGTACAATTTAAGTTTTTTATGATATAAATTCACTTTACAATTTTTACAATCCGGGCTTTTCATTATTCAATTGCCGTGCAGAATAGTAGGGTCAATGCACCAGAGGATGAACAGTCATCAGGAAATGACTGATCAAGAAACTAGCCATATCGTTCCTTCACTAATGTATTCGATTTTCTTTCAAAATTTTATTGCTAGTATTCTGAAGATAGAGAATTTAAATTACCTTCTCCATATTCTATCTATCTCTCTAGGAATAAAAGTGATAATCACTGAAAATCATAATAGAATAATGAATATTTTGCAATGATGTTAACTGCTTCATCATCAAAGAGTATATTTTTTCATAAAATACTTCTGTCTTATGAATAAACCAGTTAATAATTATTATTGATTATTAATTTGAATCATTATTAATAATTATTAATTAATTAAGTACTTTTAATTGTTGATCCATCAGCACATTAGCTTTTTTTTTGCCACAGATTAAGAAATGTTTTTCAAAATTTCAGTCATTATTTCCAGGTAATATCTGTTAGAAGAAGTAACAAAAGCTTTCCTATCACTGCATTGTATATAATTGATTTAGAAATATTCAGATTAATTGAAATCAGATGAAGATAAAGTCTACCGGAATTTAGTTGCCTCAACACTAAACTTGATGTCTGACTAGAATGTATGAAGGAAGAATAAGTCTTGAATAAAAATCCAAAGTGACAGTACATTTTAATAATGACGAATAAGTTTAGCAAGTTGTGGAAGTTGTTTCATCAACATGAAACGATATATCAAAACCCCATAAAAATGTTGATCTACAATTCAAACCTTTGGCAATGTATTTTATATATTATTTATCATTTACATACCATTATCATGACTTAACATGACAGGGAAATTAAAGTTGAGATTCAAGTAGATTCTAAGAATTTTTATAAATTAAACTCCTTAAGCAAAATACATGTATTTAAGAATATATATATATAGATACTCTAGTATGTTGGAACAAAGATTGGTTCATTCCCGGTCCGGCATTAGGCCAATGTATTCAACCTCGATTCAACGTTGGGCCAGGAATGAGCCAATCTTTGTTCTTACAAGGATATATATATATTGAAAACTGGTAACATCCCATGAACATAAGTCGACAAGCACGAGGTCTTTAAATATAAACAGAAGTAGCATGGGAGATTAATGATAACTGTTGGCTGGTGTTCACATGATGATCTCTAGAGTACTGAATGTCCTAAAATTATGTTTGTTATCGGATGATCAAAGTTGTATGTGCGGATATGTAAATGATAAATGTCAAATAAGACAGAATGTAATATTACCGAGTTATATGAGTACGGTTGCTATTTTTATTCAAAATAACCCCAACATATTTTACCATTGTTTTTTTTTTTGCATATTTTCTAGTTACCAAGGATGTTATTAATTACTCTATCAATGTTAATAGAAATCCTGGTACCTAAGAATTCTAATGGTGCACATGATGGTGATTAAGAGAAAGGAAACTTTTAAATAATTCCTCCACAATGGAATCTAAAATGATTTAATTATAATTTATACATATATGTATAACAAGAGGAATTCGTCTATTTCAGAAATTTCAATTCGATAATAAACTGACCAGTTTAAAAAAAAATAGCCTTTCTTCTGCTTTAACAAGTGGTATAGTCTTCTCTTAATATGTATTTTCTTCTTTTTTTTTTTTTTTTTTTATTTCAAACTTGAAACCATCGTGCTTCGGACAATTTATTCTTCGTCGGCGCGTCGCCGTGTCGCGAGTATTTAGTAATGGAGACCCTCTCTCGCTTAATTAATGATTACTGGGAAACATGTCTGGGTTGGCCTTTACACACGATCTTCATACTTTTGGGTTTTTTTTTCGTTATTTTATTACCTGGTATTTAATTGTCTCATAAAGAATTTTTGCTTAAATTTAACAAATACAGCAGAAAATTGACAATTCAAATCTATTTACAGCTTATGATATAGTTTTGTGACCAGTGATGATCAGATAGTAAACATTATTGCACACTGTAAGGTAAATCTGCACTTTAAACCCTAGATTCTCAAGCTGGATCCAAGTTATACTTATGAGAAGTATTTAATGTTTATCACTTGTATACAAAAAATGATCATTTGTAAAAAAAATGAAGCTTTTTATTCAAGATGAACGAAATAGGCAGGGAGAAATAATGTTCAAGACTGTAATTTGGCAATTGAGAGATTATTGTGTAGCACAGTACTGAGTCATGTTTTCTTTTATCCGTGTAAGGAACAAGAAGAAGTTGACGTAGTGAAACTTGCTAAATTTTTAATCCTATTAAGTGTAGAAAATATTGAAGAGCTTTTGAATTAATATCAAATTTTTATATTTAAAATATTTAGTAAGAATCCCATTTTTAATTTGACAATGGGTTATTTTCTAACTATAGATCTGTAAATGACTGTAAAAAGTCACAAATTAAACTAAAAAAATGTCACTTTTCCTTTACAAAGATTACAATAATTCGTTTACCATTCAGGATAGATAAAATTAAACTCACTATTATCAGAAATCTTACACTATGATTCCAAAATTTTCAGAGTGTGCTAAAAAAACTCATATAAAATGTGTACAATATTAAATGTTCATAAACAAATTATAGAATTTAATAACACGCCTTAAAGTGAGTAAAAAGTGACTACAAAATACAATAATTTGTAGATAAAATTCTAATATTAAACACACTTCATGTGTATTATTTTAATTCACATGAATTTACAGTGCATGCTTCTTTGCAAATTATTTTCTGCTGTGTAACCAAATTGTGAAATTTAATTTACTTCAGAGGATATAAAAAGTGTCTTTAAATGACTCTAGATCGTTTGTGTAAATTTATTAATAAGTACACTGGTGTTATTGTAACGGATATTAAAAATATGGGCAATACAGTGATGTCATATCTTTTCAAATAAAGAAAAATTATTTTGTATAACTAAATGTTTGGATTGACTGTTAAAAATAATGAAAGATTTCTGAATAAAATTTATTCAGAGATTGAATAAAAAATTATTTTGTGGACGAAAATAAATAAGATATTTTCTTCTTAATATTCATAAGATTACTGTATCATTGTGTTTACAATTTTATAATCTTCTGAAAAAAAGTAATCACTGTGTCGAACAACTTCCGGTTATATTGAGTAGGGAAGAAAACGCGCCCCTTTTGGCATACCAAGCAAGCGTAATAGATCGGTACCGCCCAGCCGTAGTTAACCATGTGTTACCAAGATACAAAGTTGACGTGATTCTCATTCTCATAACACAAAAAGCTCAGTCATTACACAAATAAAACACGCACCTACGAAATGAAATGTTATACATACACCAATATATACTCAAAATAAAGAACAACGGTAGGTAAAAATGTCTCTTCTTTATAAAGTATCAGATTTCTATTGTCAACAGGAAATCCAGCTACTTATATCATTGCTTTCATTTCAAAAATGAAGACCTCATCCAACTTGTTGCATTTAGTGTGTGCTCCAAAATCAATCATCATGTCCTATTTCTATTTCATATCATTCCTTTCCTTGCTTCATATTCAAAATAATCATATCCTCTCTATCATCAACTTCTAATTTATAACTAAAAAATAATATGCAATCGAATATTCATATCCAACAAAGTGTATTTAAAATAACTTGGAGCAGAACCTGATCATAAGACCTATCATCTTATCCACACCTTTCTTCAACCATGTACCATCAATACATCAACTTTAGCTGCAAGCTTCATTGCTTCACTTGCACCAAACTATCAGTGTATACAGCTAAAAACAATTTTACTCTTTGTCTTCACCGGAAAACAATTGTAGTACTAGTCTTACTTTGTACCTAACTCATCATGACACTTTACACATCACTGTAACAATTCACTTCTACAAAAGTTTCAATTATTTAAATGAATTTAAAAAAAAACCTGAGTATTTTTTTTGTTAATGAATCTGATATTATTATTATTATTATAATCCATTCACTGATTTCTTCAAGATATTGCACTCATTTTGATGGAACTTGAAGTAAGTATTTTTCATCTAATGATAATCAAAACCTATAAAACACTGAGGTTTACCATTCTCATGTTGTATTGCTATTATATTAAACATAAATCATCAATAAATTTCCAGAGTAATCTTTCTTGAGATTTAAATAACGAATGGTAACCATTCTACCTTTTTTCTCTAAATATAGTTCTTGTGAATTAAAAAAAAAAAGATTTGATAGTTACGTTTAATTAAAGCTTCTAACAATATAGAGTGACTCAATTGATTGAAATTGAGCTTATTAGTCGTTCAACACAAATAAAGCTTTCATAGCTATCAGTTATAATTAGCGATTATTTTAGCATTGATACAGAGATATTACCAGCGAGTAGATGAATGTACTGAAGGAAAAGCTAAATATGATCATGACGGGTAATCTCACTCTTGTTTATTGGCCTAACACCTAAAAGCTATCTTCAATATGTACAGAAGACACATAGTATTTTATATTATCGTGATTTTCACTCGAGATATGTACAATTAAAAAATAAAAAGAGTATAATAACTGTTGGAATAAAATATCTTGATAAAAAAAAAATTGGGTCTAAGTAATAAAAATTTTTATATTTTATCACTTTAATTAACATAAATAAAAATGGTGAGATTATTTAAGGACTGTTTTGAATGATAGATTTGTCAAAATAATATAAAAAGGTTACGAAAATAATTAAAGTAAAACGTCTGAATGTAAGTTGGTTGATATATCAGTATTTTTTATAGCTCTCGATGAGGTTGCGTGGACCTCACTTCCGGCACTTCCTGTGTCACACGCCGTTAAGCACGATTCACCCTGCTTTCGCTATATCGTCAGCAGATTTCTTACGTCCGGGACTCATATTGCCGACGCGTTAATTGTTGATAATACAACAAAGAAACTCTCAAGAGTAGTAGTCTTCTCTTTTTTCGATCAACTCTTGGTGTTTTATAGTGTCTTTCTTTGTACTTTACTGAAGCAATCAGTGTCGAACAAAGCGATTTTATCTTCAACTATATACATAGATTTTTTGTTTGTTTTAGGTTAGTAACCAGCTATTAATTGTCAAGTAGGGTGAAGTACTCACGTTGTGAAGTTTGTAGTAGAGACCGCACGCATTGCACACTGGTTCACCGGCCTGATTCCTTCGCCAAAGAGTTGTCGTTGCAGTTTTACAGTTTGCACAACTCGTACCAGCTCTTCTTGCAGCACTTTGTAACGACTGAAATCAAAAGTTACATCTTTTAGTTTTTATGTTTCAACTTTAGGTTGATGAAATTTTGAAAAAACTTCATGTCAACATATCCTTCTGAAAGTAATAATTTAAATTGATTTTCAAGTACGTTTATTCATCTTGGATAATGTGGTTATTTTTTAATTTTTATTTAACATTATAATAAAATTATTGTGTTCTGTAAATGTCATAATGTTTAATGTGTGTTAAATAGTGTAAGAGAAGTGCATTGAATGTTAAACTTTGTAAAATATTTTGTAGTCATTTTTTTCTTAACTTAAACATTAAAAATATAGGACTGGTGTTGTATACAATATTTACATGAACAAATTTCAGAGGGCTATCCTGCAATTTAAAGTTAGCTTGGGACATCTTCAAATAATAAAAAAATTACCCAACACTTGGATAAAATTCATTCTGTCAAGACTAAGTATACTCTTTACACTGTTCACAGGATAAAAATTGCTCTCTTTGGAGTATATTTTACTCCATCTAATATGTAATTTTTTCGCTATTCGAAGACGTACCAGGCTTACTCCGAATTACAGGGTAATTTGTACTTTAAAATACTCACGATGTATAAGATGGGAATTAAATGATTTAAATAATCAGTCGTATATTTTTGTTTTTCACAAAGAAAGTTAAATTATAATAATAATTATTCGGCAGAAAAGAGAAATTTTTATTGCACAATTGTTAACATTACTATGCAATGTTTAGCAGGAAATTATAATTAAACTTTTTTAAAATAACTAAACATTTAAAGATGTTTTACAACAATCTTTTTCTTTTTTATTAAAACAAAGACATGTCTGAAATTATCTTGGATAAAACATGAAGTTATTAACTGCATTATTTGTTTCTAATAAATATCACCAATCTTTTTTTTTAAACTCCATTATAACAATTTTATTATATTTTTTAACTCATGTACTCGAAAATAATTTTTCTTGGTACTCATTTTTATATCTTGAACTTTTTAAACCGAAATATTTATGTTTTCGTCATTTCTCTTGGGTTATGAGTTTTACAAAAATTTTTTTTATATATAATTATTATATATAATCATGTAAAATATACAATAATAATAATTAATAATTAAAAATATATAAAAAAAAATTATAAATGAATTGTTGATTAACAATCATTTCTGTTTAGTAAAATTATTGGGTAGTTATTGAATAATTCTATACACTTTAATACCATCAAAACATTAAAAATCTATCTCATTTTAATTTCCAGATGGAAAAAAAAAATAAATAATAATAATAACAGTCAGGAAAAGGAGACCTGATACAATCAGTTGAGCTTAAATAAAAAAGATAAATCGATGTATCAGAAATCCGGTGCCTTGCAGTCTCTAACTTAATCTTTCTATAGACTGTAGGTAAAAAAGATTAATAAGATGAAGGGCATACCGTTTCTACGACCATGTTTCAATGTTCGTGAATCGAAAAATCATTCTGACACCTGTACTTTCAATCTTGAGTGGCAAACACTTAGCTAAAAAGGTTTATTATCCCTCTTGAAGCAACTATAGCTTATTTACCTTTTTCCTACACACAGACACACGCAGATATACATAAGCTATTCGAAAATCAGAAAAAAAGACGAGGAGAGCAACGAATCGGGCGCGTGCATACCTGACTACTTTTTCTTCTGACAGTGATGAGACGAAGAAGCAACCACGCAAATCCCTTGAACCATTTAACCCCCAAGATGACATGCTACATTTTGTTACGACCTAAAACACATTCCAATGATCGAACAACTACGATATTACAATAACCAAAAGAGAAGAAAGGAATGAACAGAGACATTGTTAACTATCTAAAGAGAATAGAAAGTATTTTTACATAATGACTTTAAAAAATATCTACTCAATTTTTTTAAAATACTCCAAACTTCTTTTTTTTTTTTTTTTTAAACAAATAATATTTATTTATCATAAAAATGGAGTCAAATTTTTTAACTTTCCTTTCATCATTGTCAAGTACAAAAAAAAAAAAAGGGAATATGAAGACTATAGACTGCTACCAGAGTACAAACATTATTTTGTATAATCATGCTCTATCACTAGAATCTTATCAGAGCTTGGGAACGGCACATAGTAAAGTGCCTGTAAGTAAAAAGGGTCTAGAGCAGACTAAAGGTCGAAGGCTACGTGAGTATTAAAAAAAAAAAAAGAGAATAAAGAGAGGGGTAAAATGTCCGAATCAATACATATAAGGCACACTATTTCTCGTCAATATCCAGTCGAGTTATCTACTGTCTAATCTCCAACACCCTCCAAAAATCATTAGTCCCTGAACTCCCTAAATTTCATAACAAATGGTTATTACATATTGACTAAAAATATTTAAACCTCTAAAGATGTTTACATTATTAAAATATTCCATTGATTAATCATTCAATGAATTCTCTTGATATTTATAAAACATTTAACCAAGTGAAATAATTTAGTGAACTACTTTTTAAAATGACAATCATTTGGATTCAAAGGATAGATAATATTACTACAATTCATGGACAAGTGAAAATTTACTATGTAAATTAATCGATCTTCACTATCACGATCATGTGGATGCAAACAGCACGAGAATCATAATCGCTTCTGTATACGTCGCCTAATACGTACATATAAAGTAATAAAACCGGTTAGACACGAGGGTGGCGACCTCCCATACATACCAGAATATAATATATGACAACTATGACACGCATCATCTTAGCAGTATCTGTAATTTGTTTCTTTTCAATTATAGTGATCTTTTTCTTATTATACATGTATTAATGTATTAAATTTGTCTTATTTATTTGCATTAAGAAATAAAATTAAATAATCCTAACTATAATACTCATAACGAATTACTTGATAAATACATTAACAATATACAATATAGAATACCTGTATTTAATTTTGTTTTAATATTATAACATTTAGAAAAAAAAAAGAAGAAAAAAAAAACAACTCACTCCTAACCGGAACTCTATTATAATTAATTCATTATGTCATTGATCGTGACTGAAATAGCTTTGATAATTAGTCATATATGCTAACAATGATAGAATATAATTTAACAAATATAGAATTGTAATGGTTTTGAAAAAAATAAATTTAAAATTGTGAGATATTAAGTAGTGAACTTATACAGAGATTCATGTACCCTATACAAAAGTATATTGAAGAATTTTTTCACCTCAGCTTCATATTATGGTAAGTTAAATGAGTCCTTACCAATAGAACTGTACGTAGTGATAGGTATCTCTACATATATCCTTGACCAAATCGTGACTAGAAGCTCTCAGTTAAAATGTATTCAAGTAGTAGGTAGATAAATGTATTATTGCGAATATGTTGAACAACATTGTTTTTATTTAAATAAAAATAAAAAACCAACTTAATACGAAAATAACTGTTTATCTGTGCATTTAATTATTTAATTCAAATTAATTCATTAATTATTTTTAATTTAAAAAAAAAAGAAAAAAAAGAAAATATGAGTAAAATGTTAAACAAATTGTATCCAGTTATAAATAAATATATTTCGAAAGTCTCTTGGATAAAATATCAAGCTGTCTATCAATACTTCAAACAATCAAGGTGAAGATGAGGAATAATTGTGCCAGCATGTACATTAACTTATATTTCTCATCAAGTATATAAGCATATGTATTTCGACATGATACATAAGATGTTAATAAAAAAGATTAACACTGTCAGTTTGTCTTTATATATATTTATATACAGTACATATATATATGTGTATGTGTTAGAAGTCTTAGTATATTACGTGATTGTATGCGAGTGTGCACGAGTGTGACAAGCAGTGGTACCACATTCCTAACACTAGCTCTTGGCCGCCTGCTAGGTGCACAGCAGCTAAGAGTCCTTCTCTCAGCTTTACTCTGTAAGGTATTTGATGTAGTGCAGGATAAAAACTTCGAACGAGCACATTCAAAAGTCTTTCAATATTCTTAAATTTAAACCTTACTGTTAATTCAAGACTCCTTTAGATATTTATACATGTTGACTTGTAGAAATATTTTTTAATTTAAATCTTGGAAAAAGCTCCTCTATAATTACTTATGTATACATCATTAGAAAAAATTTAAACATCCAATACTCATCAACATAAGCTACTGGACTATAAAAGTAACTGATGTACATAATAAATAATCTAATATTCATTGCAACTAAGTTGAATTATTCATTGAATTTATATTTATATGACAAAGCTGTTGAAAATTTGTCAATACTTTTGCCTTCTTTTTTGTTCTTTTTTTTTCTAATAATAAAATAAAAGAAACAAAATATCAGTGATATTGAATGTGTCAAATAATAAATTATCTGTAAAAAGATTAATATAAATTTATGAAAAAACTCTATCTCGGTGTTATGTATGAAGTAATATATATTATAATATATAAAGAAAGCTAAAGATATGCATCAAACCATTTCAACGTTTCGATGTCTCCCATTGTTTTTAGTATATTTATCTGGAGTTTTATAATGCTCTCATGTATTATTTAGATAAAAACATACCATCGTATACATGAGTTATAACATGAAATTAAAAATATTAAATAATCAAGAATAATATTTAACAAATAAAAGGTAATCATTTTTTTGGAGAACTTATTAATGTTATATCCTTTTGAAATGAAGTCATTTGAGACATTAAAATTTGATCTTAGAATAAGTCTAGCTATTATAAAGTTGAATGATTGCTAAAGGAAACTTAACTTTTTTGCTGATACATGTTTTAATATTAATTATAATTAATTATCCATCATTATATGTGGATTTTTATAATTTTATTTCAGTATATTGTTGTTACTTGTTGGTATGAATGTTATTAAAAATAAAAGTTTAGTGTTTGAAAGTGTGTAACTTTCTTTCAAGTATGAATATTTCTCCGACGGATCTCTGTTTAACAAATAAGAATAATCGTGCTCTAGTGAACTTTTAGATACGACCACACCCAAGAAACCTCGTTTTGAAGTCTAGTCTTTTTACGCACACCCACTCTTGATTAGGTAGTTATTTATTATATAAATTCAATAAACTTAATAATGATATTATGATTATTGTATGTATATGAATATGATTATGTTTATTTTATATTTTTAAATTTACCGCAGCCATTTTGGATGAAAATATCGTAATTTCTTGCTAATAAAATAAATATAATCACTGCCAGATAATTAAACTATTAAATATTAAAATAATAATTTCATGTCTCTATAAAATTTATTTTTAATAAATAAAATTAATTTTTATAGCTGGACTATTTTGATTGAGTCTTTAGGTTGTTGTTTTTTTTTGTAATTTGAAAAGTAAAATTATTTGTTATTTGGGTAATTAATTGTTGTGTAAAAAAATATAAATGCTATATAGCAAATTTTTGATAAAATGCTTTAGGGAATTCTCAACTCTTCCAGTCACATTACTTTGCAGAAACTTAAACACGAAAATTAAATTTAATTTGACATTTCAAATGTCATGCGCACGGAGTCTTGATTGAGTATTGGTAGACCGTTGCGACTGCGCAAATATATTGACTATTTTCATCTTCAATAGTTGCTATGAAAACCAAAGTGTATCCGCCTCCTATAATTCATGTGAAATATAAAAAAAATTTTTTTAGAAAAAATATCCTACTTTTCTATTTTATTATTTAATAAATAAATAAACTATATCATGACATTATTCTAATCGATTCAACACGAATATAAAATTCATACAATACAAATTTTCTCAGTAACTATTTTATTTCAATTTATTTTGATTTTTTTATAAATTAAAACCTTTCAGTATATTGATATGCAATGATTATATTTATAACTAATTATTTCCTTATACTTCAATTAATTTGAAAATGTTATAATGAAATTATTCAACCAAAAATGAAATAAAGATTTTTCCTGAACTAAAGCATAAAGTTAAAAAACACTCTTATTATTGGACATTTTAAATCCATAAAAACGCCCCGATTACTACCCTTCTGATCAAATGGGTAGGATTGGTCTTCCTGATTGTCAGGGAGGGTGTTGTTTTTCGGGCTTTCGTGTGGGATAACGAAAGATCGCAGCCAATGATAGTGAGGCGCAGCTGCCCCTAAATGCCAACCGTTATTTCCTAGCCTTCTGCGCCTGTATTCACCCGTCTACTCTTCTTATTCCTTCAATTATTTCTTCCCAAGGGAAAGCTAACCCCTGAAATCTCGTAAATGTCCTTACCAAAATAAAGTTACTCGTATCTTATATGCAATAAAAAATCATAATGTTTATTGTCAGGGGGTTTGCATGCATATGAGCTGAAGAATCTCTCACTCATAAATAAAGCCTAAATAGTTATCTCCTACCGATTGACTCGTTTAACTTTTATATTATCTTCTAGCTATCAATAATCTGACTGATGGTTATCAAAGTAGTTGTTTTAATTTATAATTACGTTTGATAACAATTCATTTATTGAATCACTGCATCTAGAGAAATTTTTTTTTTATAATTCAAAACACATCAAAACCAATAAGTTACTTTTAAATAGCTTTTAACTATTATAATAAATGTAACAACTCTTTTAGCTGTTGTTTTAATTGATGTAACTATTCAATAGTTTCATCAACTCAAATTACTAATTGTCCTAGCTATTATTTTACTGTTAGTTTATAAGGTAAAATCCTAAACTTTACTGTGTTTGTAAAAAAATGTAAAAGAGATTTTAAAACAGTTTACAAGAACTAATTATTTCATCCCAAGACACAATAATTTCCAACGTATATTTTATTTCGTCTTTAATTCACTGCAATTTAAATGATACGATAGATTTGATACCACTTTTGATAAAGTCTGGGATTATTATCACAACTACTACTAATCCACGATTTTCAAAGTGTATTGAAATAACTAAGATACCTGAAAGATGTTGAATGTAAAATTTCCATAAACAAATTATAGAGTTTAACAGACTTGTAAAAAGTGTCTTCGGAATACTATAGTTGGTGTATAGTAATTTAACAAAGAACGCATGTTATGTGAGTCGAAAAATGGTTACATTGTAAAGATCACATTAAAATTTCATCATGGAGCTGAATAATTATTTTATTATTTACAGTTTACTTCAAAAAGCTGCATAATTTTAACTTTTTTATTTACTTTATGTATAAATGCATGAAGAGTGTTGCCCATTCTCAATCCGATCACAATAGAAGTATAAAAAATCTTTAAATTACATACTATTTTACTAGTTAAGTTTTTATTATAATGATTATTATTCTATTCAATAGCAACTTTAGAAAAAATTCGAACATAAAAAAAAACCTTTATTTACTTACTAAAAAATTCTGCAAATAACTATAAATTTCTGTCTCAAAACCAATTTTCATTATTTACTTTATCAACTTATTAAACTACTTTTCTATTAATCTGACTCCAAAACGATAAAATATCATAACAAGAAAAATATTATTCTAAAACAAGATAAAAAAAAACAAGTATTGTGATTAATTCGAAAGATGAACATTTGATAAACAGATGAATGATTATTGTTATCGTAATAAGGACACAAACATAATGTAAAGAAAATATATCTATGCGGCAAAATATTTTTTTTAAACCCATGATAGTTTGTTTTACACGAAGCTTTTTTCTTTTTGATATACATAATAGTAAAATCTACAGAACATATTTATGAAAAAATCCTGCTGCATGCAGCACAAGGAAATTTAGAAGCTCCATTTTAAAATTTTATTGTTTATATATTGTAACTTTTACAATTGAAGGTTTTCTTTGATAGACTTGGTTACCATGCAAAGCATCAAAATAATTTTTCTACAAATGAAAAATTAATTTTTGATAAAAAAATCATGTTAAAGATGAAATATCTCTTAAATGACTTCAAAAATTTTCTTTTTATCTCATTAAATTCATTAATTTGTTTAATAAAAATTGAATGTTAAAAATCAGTGATTATTTTTTTAAAATCTCATCACTTTTTTATAGAAAGAAGATACTGACAAATTTTCTGAATAGAATAAAATGTAAAATAAGAAAATATCACGTGATTAATCAGACTTGATATGTTGGTTTAAAGAAAACATCTTTCTAGTATCGAATATTCAATCATATCAGATGCCGATTGAAATAGATCTACTAGGATGATTTATAAGCATAAAATCTTTGAATTTATAATATTTTTAAGAGACACAATATGTGATCAAAAGTTTTAGATGTTGGAACGATTGAATGGGTTCGAAGTATTACGCACGACCAAACCGTTTTATTTGACAAATTTATGCGTTCCGTTTTGCATCGCCCACAGTCGGAAGCAATTTACAAGTTAATAGGTTATCACAATTCGTTCTGTGGGATCTCACTTGTCTTATTCCCTTCTCTCACATTCTCGCGAAGAGAAGTCAGAATTTATTTCGGTCAAGCTTCTTCCTCATACACGCCCATCTAATTGGCTTGCGCGCCACTACTTCTCACCTCTGTTTAAGATCAATCTAAACTATTCTAAAATATTTAAATAAATTTTCTATTAAATAACATCTATTAAATTATTGTAATCGAGAGAAAACTTGATAATTTTAAATTATCATGATTATGATAAATACTGTGCTTTTAATACTCGTGTTCTGCATGTATCATATGATTTAATATATTGAAGAAGGAAAAAAAAAAATTAAAAAAATTCGAGCAAGAAGAGAATAAGGGCGGATATATTAGAGGGTAGGCGGTTACCGGTTTCGCTTCTCCACGAAAAATCGATTATCAATTTTGAATAACTACGAGAGTAAGTATGCTGGAAAGTTGTTCCTGTTATTTCAAAGAAAGACAGATATATAGTGTGAGAATAAGAAAAAGAAAGTGAGAAGATTTCTTGACGTTGGAATGCCGACGGAACCTTGAGTTCAACAATCCTTTACAATCGATCGATCGCACAGTTCAAGGAAAAAGATGTTGCATATAATAATTATTAAAAACATAAATATAACGAAATGAAAAACGTGTAATGATTAAATGTATAATCAAGTATGTATCTTGTAAATAGGAGAATGTGTAAATGTATACACTTCTATTGAAGAACAATCACAAAGCTAACATTGTATTCTCTAGGATTATATATGAAGGGCAATGAAATGTGAGAAGTTAGCTTGGTTAAGACTTTTTATTTACCATGAGGTTTTCAAAAACAACATCTCTATTTTTGCCAGGTAATTGGTGGAGATAATAACCAAGATTTTGAGTTGAATTTAGCAAAGAAGTGCACTAGAGATGACAAGTCAATCTAAAAATCAACAGACAGCCCTTTTGAGATTATTATTACATAATCTGTAGAAAGACAAAGGTATAAATGGTGCTATGTATAGTTTTAAAACTAGAATTTTTAAGAATTCATTTAATTCTTGACGTAAGTCATTTTATTTCATCTTTTTTCCAACTTTACTTTCAAAAGTTTCTGCATTTTTGATCACTGTTTAAAGGAATCCACCTTGGACCATGAGATTGTCTTGTCCTGGTTTCCTCTAAAAGTTTATAACATAGTAAATAATTCAAAATAATGTTGCTAATGCTATCCAAGAGATATATAGCACTTTTTACTTGGAAGTTTCAAGTAAAAATCAGTTTATGATTTGTAATGGAGAAACAATGAAGAATCCATTCAACGTTGATGTAAAAAATTCTACATTAAATGCTAATTTTTCTAAAATGGATGAATGAATACTTTTTCAACTACACTGGAAGAACACTTTCAGTCTGACCAAAAATTCCATCTTAATTTAATCCATATTTTGAAGAGAGAAATATTTATCCCTACCAGCAGAAAACGTTTTTGTGTAACGCTAAAACACCAATTTTGCCGTAGGACTTGAACTTGTTCTCTCATAAATATGTGAAGTTACAGAAGTGTGTAATACTAAAACACTAAAAGAGAGATTATGTTATCTACATGTGAGATTTGAAGATTACAAATATCTTTCTTTTTTAGACTCAACACAGTGTGCTAATTTTTGATAATTTCTTATGAAAAAAAGAATCATGTACTTGGTGTTTTAGAAGTAGGCAACTCTGAAGAAGAGTATTATTGTGAAGAAAACAATCTCATCATACCCTTAAGATTAATTATCTAACTTATAACAACCTGCTATAAGTAGCAATACTTAACTTGCCCATAAGGTTAAAATAGATGTGGCAGATATCCAGATAGCTTCAGATAGCATAAGGATCTTCTAAAACTTTGTGGACAAAATTTTATAACTTGCTTATAAAATTTTAATATTCAAGACACTTTAGGTATATTGATTGCTTCCACTGTAAATCGTAGTGTTTTAATTTAAAACACTTGAAGTCACCCATTTGATTAACATTGACGTAATTTTTAATGCACTTGGAAGTGTTTGAAAGTTACTAAAATATTAATCAAATGGATAACATTATTTTAAAACACTTTAAGTGTTTTAAATAAAAACACTACGATTTGTAGTGTCTATTATAAATGAATTTACAGTATTACATGTAAAATAAAAATTCAATTGTTTTGAATATAAATAAAAAATATCATTAATTTTAATAAATTAAAAGTATCGTACTTTTAAAGATATTTAAAGAAAAAAATTAAATGTAATTTTATGATAAAAATATTTCATTTACATTCCTACTTTAGTGATAACATATACCTATATATATATATATTCCCTCACACCCGCACGCGTGAGAGCATATACTATGTCATGGTCAAAACCTTTCTTTATTTTGCCTTTACATTAAATCAGATTGTGTATCATCAGAATAATATAATATTACTGTGAATTATCATTGTTCTTTTTATAACAAAACTTATAACACAAAGTATTAAATAAAAAAGAAATAATTAAAATCTGGATAAATTAGTATACTTAATATAAATGGACAATTTTAATTCATCACTCATGATACTATAATAATACGAATGCGGGTCATAGAATGTGTTAGCTGAAACTTAAAGGACTCGTAGACAACGTAGAAGTATTGAGAAAAGCAAGCCTGTAACGGTATTCGAAGAATTGTAGTTGAAAGGAACGTTACTCTGTTGGAGTATCGATAAGAATCACAGTGATGTAGGAAGGAGAAAATGATAGATTGAGTGAAAAAATATATAGACCAATTTATGAAACAAAAAAAAAAATCAATCATAACCTATACATTATTAAATAAATAATACTCCATAAGAATTTATGGAAACATTCTTTTATTTCTTCTTCACTCTTTCAGTATGTTATACTGATAAAAATAGAACCAACGAACTTGTCTATTACTGACGAAAAAAAAAAAATATATAATGACTGGATAATAGTAATTTTAATGTTATAAGGTAGTAGGATGTACGAAGTAAAAAAAGATAAACGAACGAGAAATTTTTCCAGCTGTTCAACACTATCTTTGCATCAAATCAACAACGAACAGTATACCTATGTACACCCAATAAACTACCGAGGGCTACGTTTCAACCCTCGATATCTTTATGATCAAAGGGTGGTATTACCCGTTAGTTTGTCATTCTAGTAAATATTTAAAAAAAAAAAAAAAAGATGTATTTATAAAGCAAAAGGAGAGTACAGAGCATGTGGCCACTATAATGCTCGATGGTCATTGCGTGCAACGAGACGTGCTATAGAAAAGTGAGAATATAATCTTACCAATTTTCCTTTTTCTAAATAAGAATCACGCAAAAGTTTTATGTACTATATAAACACCATTACATATAAGATTTTACTTTTTAATCACTAGAGCAAAAAAACACGCGATTGTTTCTTAGACATAAATTAAATGAAAGCGCAATAAATTAAAGTGTACTTGTTTGACTCGTTTGTATATAATGAACTTTAAATTTTTTTTTAACAAAGTTAAATATAAAATACATATTAAAGAGAGAAAGAAAAAAACAGACTTGGAAGAACTTTAGTTCCAAATTCATCAATAATTTGTGCTTAAATACTTTTGATATTTTAAATACTCCAGGTACTGGAGAACAATTGTTTATTAAAGAATACTTGAATTAAAAAACTTTTCTTTTCTCCTAAAAAACGGAATCAGTGAAAACAACTCCAGTTTAGTGATTATTCACTGATTCGTTTAAAAGAGTTTAAAAGAAAATCATTAATCATACCATATTTGCATCAATGATATCAAATGAATTGAATTTTCACGAATATCTTTAGATGTAAATTAATACGACAGATTAATTTTATCTAACATATACTTAGTTTGTCTATTGAATTGATTTTTCATAATACTATACTTTCTCAGTTATAAATATTCATTCAAAAAATTACTCACATTGAAAAGTTGAGCTCTTGAAAATTATTTTCTATTTAGCAATTTTTTTTTTAATAAAATACTTTTACTTCTTAATGTAAATTCTAAAATGATTATTTTTATTCTAATCCAACAATAAACAAAAATTCTCCATATTTCTTTTATTTTATATTAAAGCCCATCACTTAGAATATAAGTGATGAATTGTTTCCAAATTTAAATATATTTTGTTGTTAAATAATAAATCGAACGATGAATATTGCTTCAATAATATAAATTATAGTATTTAATATTTTTATTTATATAAAGACTGATGATTTTTTCTACTTAAAAATAATCTTGAATTTAAATGGAGTTAATTACTGTTAGATAATTTCAGACACGTGTAATTGTTACTCAAAACCGATTCATACTTGATTAAATGTGGTAACGTACTCTGTGGCACATTGATTCGTTATGTCAAGAGCATAAACAAGAAAAAATAATTTTGGTGAAGCGTGATATGAGTACACACGTGAATTCCCGACCCTCAACAAAGTGACGAATTGATGGGCGTGTCTAAGTCTCATCCTCCTGTCACAATATTTGAGCTTTGAATTGACGATTTTTTTATTTGAAGAAATGCTATAATCTCTTTCATATTCAACACTAATAGTTTTTATCATAATTAATATTTCGTGACAATTAATAATTAAAATTAATGAAATGGACAGAAATGACATTCACAAAATGAAAATAAGGAAATTATTGAATTATTAAAATGAATAAACTAAATAAAAAGGTGTTGACCTATAATATTAAATTTCAAATAACATAAAAAATTATAATTGAAAATAAGAAATAAATTAATATGACTAATGAGTTTTTCTCTATCAATCATCGTACTTGACTTATTACCAAGATGATTATTTATGACCAAGTATTCATAAAACTTTCATTACAAATGTAATAATATTAAATATATCCTACAGGTATGTATATGTTATAATTTAATAATTAAAACACTTACCAATCTCCTCTTAGGTTTAATTAATGGACGATTCTGTCCATTCATTTTATAATAAAGTCCACAAGCGTTGCAAAGATAGTGCCCCGTACCATCTCGTCTCCAAAGTGGTGTCGAAGTTGCTCCACAATTGACACACTCTCGTCCCTCTATAGAAATTGTTAAACTTTTATTTAGTATTTATTTTTTACATCTCAAATAATTATTTTAAGCTAAAACAATAACATTTCATCAGACCACTAACAATTGTGAACAATTAAACATTGGCTAGTGACATATATTTCATTATCGATCAAGACTTTTGATTATTTAAGTGATAAAAAATAGAACGAAACATTGTAAAACAACTCAGAAAAAAGTAGATATACATTATTATAAATTCATTGGAGAATAAAAAAATATTGCCTCTTCAACCAGCTACATCAATAATGATATATATATTCACTAGATAATTCTAGAGGAAATAATTTTGAAAAATAAATATTTTTATATCTATTATTTCACAATTACTTCACTCAACCATTTATATAAGAGAGTGAAAAAGAAGAAATAAGTGAGTTTGTTAGTTTATAGGTTTTTTTATAAGATCAGAAGTAGTACTTACACTGAAAGAAAGAGAAAAATATCTGAATGTACTATCATGAATTAATTTACCATTCATCATTTTATAATTAAGTCGTAATTATCAAAGGACTCTGGGATGTTAAACAAGAAATTACATGATAGTAAATCCAACTATTTCGATTTCCAAGTTGAAAACTACTACTATACAATACAGGAATCCTTAATTCTGTAAGACATTAACACGTATATCAAGCACTTCTGATCTGATCCTTAACACTTTTCGGCTTGGGTTTCTTTCAGTGTAAATAATATTTTTTAAAGGAAGCAACAAAAGTATATGGTTAATCAAAATTTACTAAACATTTTCTTCTTTTTGTTATTTGGAAAACAACAGTAAATTTAACTCACATGCATTGCCGACATACCAATAAGCGAGTACCAGAGCAAAAGCAGAAATTTATTAGAGGAATGTATCAATGTACTATTTTTTTTTTTGTTGTTAATGGTGAATAACAGGAGCCACTATAAATCGTGTTTTTTTGGGATATGGTTTGTTCATTAAATGGATTGAAAATATGAATAGAAGGAAAATGATCCATGGATTAATTATCTCTTTCATTATTTTTATTTTAAAATATGTTTTGTCAAACCATAAGCAGCGTCTCTTCTTTCCAATGTGTCCATCCTTACAACAGCTATCAATGTAGCATTGTATAAAAGTATTTTAATCAAAACTAAAAATTTTTAAACTTTTAAATTCCTTTGAATAGAAATTATTTTCATTTGGATTTAAAATAAAAGAAGCTTACTTATATGACAAAAATAATAAAGAAAAAAAAAACGATTTTAGTGGACTTGGTTGAATTTATTTATTCAAGTTAGAATAAAATGGTTACGTTGGACTAGAAAAAATAGGAATAACATTTTAATAAAGGAATGAATTGATATTATTTTTTGAAAAAGGATAAAATTAACCTCACCATTGTTAGTTTCAAACTACAATAAACGGAGAATAAAATTTATGTTAATATGATGTGTAATCTTTTAAGTCAAAGTACTTGGATGTTTGCAATAAAAATACTTAGCTATGAGATGTTTACACATGATAGTAAGTTCAACTATTTTGATTTTTATCAGTGAAATTATCGAAAATTAATTAAACAAAATGTCGTAAAACTTTTACTAACTAAATGCATGAATTTAATTTTTTAATTTTTAGATTATTTTTGTGCTTTAATTTTAAAAAATCAATAAGGAAAATTTTTTGCAAAATTTGTTAGATAATTAATTATGAAATTCATATTTTTGTTTACACGAATTGGAAAAATAAATAAACTAATGAGAAACATTGAATTATTATGCAATCAGACGTTTTTTTTATTTTTATTTTTCTTGGAATTTTCTTTTTGTTTAGAAGTAAAGTTCTCACACATTGAATAAATTAAGAAAAATAGACCTATTTTCGTTTCTTTCTTCATTACTACCTAGTTTTTACGGTGTCTTCATTTTCATTTTGTTACGGCAGACCGAATACGTGGGGCATGTGTTGAAAGAGAATTTAATTAACGTGCTATCGCAACTGTTAATCCATTGTTGGCAGAATTAGGGATATTTTATTTTATCTTAAATTGACCTACTCATGTAATTACAATACTGCAGTAATCACATGTTTTCACTTTACAAGGTATAGTTTATTATTATAAGTAACTAATTTTATATTTAAGGTTTTGCATAATTATTTTTTAATAAAATATCCAATAAATAAATGAAAAAACATTTAAACCACAATAATTGGAATATGTGGATGATTGCTGGTGAAACAAATTTCAGCCACACCACATCGCAAAAATGTGCTTTCGTGTTGTGTTCTATTGCTTTGCGTATTATATTTTAACATTAAAAATCCTATTTTATGAAATATTTTTCACGTAATATAATAGTGCGCGCGTTTTTGTATGTGCCACTCAAAATAGGTCATATATGTGAGACAAAATACAAAAAAAAAAAAAGTGTTATCGTCCAATACCGGCTATTTCTTCAAAAACAAATATTAAAACTCATAATAAAAAAATTAAAAAAAAAAAAAAATCAAAACAAATGATATAAAAGTGAATAATATAAATATAAATAATTAATAAAATATTCTATGAACTGATTACAATGTTTGACTAGATTTTATAATGATATAATAAATACAATATATCTGTGATATATCAAACAGATTATACACTATAACTTACAGATAAGTTATAATGTATGTTTTTTGTTTAATCAGCTCATGTGAGTTAAATGAAAAGATACGAGGTAAACAAATTGAAAAATGAATGAATAATATTGATAAATAATTGGTGAAAATATATAACAAAAAGGCAATGAAAGATGTTTAGTAAATCATAAACCAAGCATAAGTGAAAAGAAAGAAATAAAAGATGTATGTAATATAAAAAATAAATAAGAGTTAAACCATAAAAGAAGAAAGAAATGCCGCTTACCGGCGGACGTTCTGGATTTGTTCCTCGGCTTTTGCTGCTGCTGTTGTTGGGAACTGGGTGAATTGGGGGTGTTGCCGTGTGAAGAGCCAAGAAGTTTGGCTTCAGGACTGACACCGGGTACGCCTGTGGTTGCGTGATGGGAAGCGGAGAAGAGCGACGAACTATTGTGAGGATTGTGGGCGTGATGTGTAGGATACTGGAGATGTTGATACATATTGTACGCGTTAGCTGTTGGATCATATTGGGAACTGGAAGTTGAATGATGATGGTGATGATGGGAAGTTGAATGATAGGAGTCTCGGCATGAAGGCGAAGTTGCACTGCCAGGATTTTGGTAATCCTGTTGCTGTTGTTGAGTAGTGTTCGCTTGTTGGTTTGCCGACGGTTGACTGTTAACTGCATTGCTGCCAGTTGTTGCTCCTGATTGATTATTACCTTCACGTTGTTTCACTTGACTCGAACTTCCATTACCACCATTGTGTTGATGTGGTGGTGAAGGAGCTCCATGATGATGACTTAACATTACCGAAGGCTTAACGTCACAAGAACCCCCTGAAGTTGCTCCTAAAGTATCTTGGTGATGCATAAATGCACCCATAACAGCTGCGTGGGCTACTGCTGCTTGGTATTCACTGCTACCACCACTTAAACCCAGTCCATTGCTTCCATTATTATTATTCGTACTATTACTGTTATTATTGCTAGCTGAAGAATTGTTATTCGTACTAGAACTTGTACTTGTCGTTATACTATCTGGAGTAGCATCTTTTGGTGGTGTAGGTGGAAAAGAAAAAAGGTGATGGCTACCTGTCGTACTACCATTTCCTACGTGACTGGATAAGCTTACAGTACTTGGCGGTAAAGAAGATCCCAGTGGACTTTGGGGTTTATCCTCAGCACTACCACCAGTTGATGCTGTTGTTGAGAATGCCCAAGGTTTGGATCCATCCGCACTAGTTCCAGATAGCCAGGGATGAAGCCCATGGAAATGTGGACGACAAACTTGGCTCACTGGTCCACTTGGTACTCCACTACCTGACATTCTGCCTAAAAAATAAATAACAGTTATTCATTTCATCATTTAATTAACAATAAAAAAAAAATATCTGCTTATCTCTTTAGAAAAATCAAATATAACTCTCTCTTTCTCTTCCTTTCAATATCATCTACCCAACATGTGTCTTTTTTACTCCAATAAGTCATTTATAAGAGAAAGACAGACTAGAAAAAAGCTCTAGCTAACTATGCAAAAATGGATAAGCTTTGATTATTTATCAAAATTGGTTTAAAAAATTGCTTAGCATAAGCCAGAGTCCATTAAATAAAATTAATAATTAAATATAAACATAATATGGCAATATATTGGATGTAATGTTGAATATAATTGTATTAAAGCCTCATTATTTTTAATATCATTACCCTGAGGATTGTACTTTGTAGAATAACAATTAAAAAATGACTAATGATTATCAATTATAAGGTATAATTAATAGAAAATCGGTTGTTAATTTTAATGAGTATACCAAACAAACTAGAATTAACGAAAGAAATTTTAAACATAAACCTTTTGCGCAATGAAGGTGGCAAATGCAACCTGGCAAGAAACGCTCAATATATCGATCTTGCACGCTCGCGCCTCCGTGCCAGGTAAGCCCAGGTAAAGCGAGCCGCGTGCCGAGTCGACACCAAACGAGAAGGAATTTTTTCCATTCGAATGCCTCTCTCAGGAAAAAGAAAGTAAGTGGGTGGACGATGAGAGTAAAAAAAAACTCACACGGTAAAAAGAAAACATTGGAACTTAAATTTGCAATCACGCGATGGCATAGACTTAGCGTCGCGACGCCTTGCTGCGCATAGCCATCACGATAATCGCTTCAACGATTCACTTCACATATTTTTCAAGTGTCAAGATAATTCATTTGTTAGCACGATAAGCTTTTTTTTTTTTTACAAAAAATAGGCCACATGTTAAAAGAAATTGGCTCATAATCAGTCACATCACGAGTAAGGTATCACGCCTCACCATGACATACCATTATTGCCATATATAGGGAAAATTTATTACGTTAAAGATTACTTTGAACTTGTGGTACTAATGAACTATCTCCAGAAAAAAGTTTAAAAAAGTTCAAGAATGCTGGATTTTTTGAAAATTTCTTCGACAACGATGTTTTCATCCTACAGATCGTGTAAAAGTCATTATTACCGTTAAATTACCAAATAAAAATCAATAAATAAAAACTTGATGAATAAAATGACATCAAGCTGAATTGAATCAAACCGAATATTATTTACTGGAATCACATTAAAAATTAGAAGATTAATAAATTAATATTTTATTTATAAATTTATTTTTTTTTATTAGAAAATTAAATATTAAAAATAATTATTGTAGATAAAAAAGTTGATCAAAAATAAATTTCTTTTTTCAGAAATTCTTTTCTTCATTTCTTCTTTGTTTTTTTTTTAAATAAATTACAATCAATAAATATTTATCCTCGTAAATAATTCATTTTCAATTAGTTTTATAAATTTATATTCAGATGTATTTGCATGAATAAGAATGTCAATTAGTTTTTTCAATAAACAAATTCGCATGTAATGATATGCTTTTTTTCTGTCAGTAATACAAAGTAGTATCAATTCCAGACTGCCCGACGCTGCTGAAACCCATGGTAGAAATTCATTTAAATTTTTTTGAAAAAAATTTCTAATTTCTGTACACTGCAAAACTTATATTTGTTAAATCAATACTCATAAAAACGGATATAATTTTAGGCTTCTAGACACAGTCTACTGCATTTTGCAGACATTCTTAACACTTTTGAAGACATAAAAAATTTTAATATGCCTTTATGGAAAATTAACCGTAATTATCTTTGATATTAACCCTCAATATATCTTGAGAACAATAATATGATAATTTCTAGTGCATAAATTGAAACTTTTTTAAGATATATAAATTATGAAGTTGAGAGTATAATACACACTATGGCTAATGACAAAACGTAAATACATAATTTTAAATATTTAAAAATCCATTCCTCTCATTCTTTATGCGAAATAAATCTGGATGCATCGCGCGTCATGCATCGCAAAGAACGATGTTTGCTGTTGCCGCCACCTTTCTCCATCAAAGAATCGATCACGTACTTGAGACGTGCGATTTCCGTACCGCGCTGCTGTGAACCAAAGATATTTAAAAGAATGAAAAGTATTTTCTATCCAGAATAAATACTAATCGATATTAATGAAATATTTAAATAGATATGCTAGTCAATATATCATTGGAAGAATTTATCTACATAATTATTACAAACACGGACATTTATCAAATAAAACAACTACATATTTACAATGTTATCTATTGAGAAGTTAACTGCAAAGATTTGAAGTTAAATTTCCTACATTTCATCAACTGATGAAAACATTTTATTTATTATGGCTTGAAGAACTTTATAATAATACTTCGTTTTATAGTGTTTGATATAAGCACACGTGTTTCAATGCATACAATTGATTTATATCACCTATAATTAGTAATTAATAAATAGTAACAACACAGGTGTAATGATAATAAATTCAAGTAAAATAATTAGTTTCTAACTATCAGTGTTTTTACAATGAGAAAAATATTGCATTGTAGATAAAAAAAAAGAATTTTGAAATAAAATAAAACATTTTAGTTCAGACATGAAATTATCAGAAGCTTTTATGGATTAGGGTGGCATTAATGTCTTTATTATATATGTTTCTTAAATCAATATCCCTTTTTTTTCCGGTCATCATATGAAGCTAAAATTTGCTTTACCATATTTAAACATTGGCGTGTTTTTTTTTTCTGTATCTGAAAGAGTGTTGGTTTGTATTCTGGCACAAATGAATTTTTGTTCTTCTACATGGAATAAAATATATCTTTCGACGGGGTAGAATGTCACTTTCGAACATCTACTCAAGAAGCAAGTTTCAACTTCCAGTAGAAGCGTGGCAAAAAAGAAACTTTGTCATGATAGCGAAATATAAAATACACTTGAATATTTAATGCTCTGTTCAATCTTTGTCTTTGAATTTTTAATCTTATCCACAGAGAGAATAGCATTGGTGAATTTTACAATAGTATTATTTGTAGCATGTCGTTTCAAATCGAAAGATTATAAAAAAGTTTTTTCAAGTATTGAGATTAAAACTTTTTCTTGTAAACAAAGTTGTTATACTATACAATAAATAAATGACAAATATTTTAATCTTGTCATATGAATGAATTTTTTTTTATATATTTTATTTTTTTTATTTAAAATATAATACAAACTCTTTCTCTGATTGATACTATATTCTTAATACTAACTATCAAACTACACTTGATTATTTCTATAAAAGTGATAAGATTTAATGATATTTTAATCGATATTTTAGTTTCCATTTTTACTTGTTAAATCATTCACAAAAATTTATAGATTTAAATTGAAGTTGAAGATAGGAAATGTCGTAATTAAACTTCAAAATGACTTCCTACTTGATCACTTCTAGCAGAGAAGTCAAGTAATGTTGGTAAAGGAATTCTGAAAGTTTAAATCTATATTCTCCTGAATAATATCAGTGTCAGTATTAATTTTAATTACTTATTGAATAATAGTATATTTGTATTGCATTATATTAAATTAATATTCTTAATCAATAACGAAAAAAAAAAAAGTTGAATCAAGTCAAGGTAAAATCCATGAAAGTATGATAGTACTTCATGCATTGTATTCACTTTTGCCACTAAATTTAACCATTAGTAATTTAAAAATCAGAAAACTATTTAAAATAAAGAAGTTTTTTGAATAAAATATCTATGAAAACTCACATTTTATTGTAGTTATCTAATTAGATCTTAAGATTACAATGCGAAGTCGAAAGCAATTTCCGTTCTGTGAGTAGTATTCATACACTCCTAACACAACAATTGAATGTTTCAGTATGAACTTTATCATTTTCTTATGCATAATAATATAACATATTGCGTCTCACTTCATTGCGTTTCAAGATTAATCATAATGAAAGAAGTTTCACGCTAGTTTATAAATTAATTCCAGTCCTTTTATCAAATTCAAACAACTATTATTTTGTATAGTTATATTCAAACATTAATTATTTTCAGTAGTATTAGAATATTTGTTTATATTAAACATAAAAAAAAAAAAAAATGAGTCCTTTGAAAACATGATGTTTGGTTGGAAGATATTCAAACTCTTCACTTAATCCAAACCAGAAATGTAATATAATTTTTTTAGGAAAGTTCTTTTGGAAATTTTTAACGGTATTATAACCGAACGTGTGTCCATTAAAGGACACAAAGGATTCATTGAAATCTTTGAAAACATTTGCAAGTCACAGTTAATAGATTTCTTTTGACAATAGATCGTGTGTCCACCTTCCAAGAGTCTCAAGTAAATAAAATTCTCATTGCTTTAAAATCAAAGTATTCCTTGATTTATATTTAGTAACTTTTTCCAACAAGTATATCTATCATTGAAGCAAAAAATTATCAGGATTGAACTAAGGACCACATCAGAAATGCTTTGGATTCCAAAGGACTCTTATCAAGAATGTAACGCCTTAAGTATACAAGATTCTGATCAGCTATTATTTACACTTGGAAAAAAAGTTGCAATCGTAGTTGTTTTTTTTTTTTTAAATTAGAATGAGCAGTTAATTAATTTTGTTCAATTCCCAGAAAGATATTTGCAATTTGATACTAAATAAAAAAATGCTGATTTTAATAAAACATTTGGGTTGCAAAATGAAAATTTAAATTTTTTTAAAACAATACATCATTATCATTAAAATCTATAAATACACATGTAGTATTACATTTTAAGCCAATTGATCTAATTCTAGATCATACGGCGATAGTATTCTAATCTAAGCTGTTAATTAATAGCATCTTCAAAGCTTAAATTTGATACTTCTATTTATGCATGTCAGGTTTGGCAAAGTATCTTCTCAGTAAGTCTACTAATGTTGCAAGCTTTTTTGTAATTTAAAAAAAAAAATCATCGCAAGTTAATTTTCAGCTACATTAAAAATTATTTAAATAAAAAAAAAAAACAATATGACGCAGACATTTTTTTGCTTGTGAAAACTTCTTTCAAACTTAGAGCATTTTGTTTTATGGAAAGAAAAAGTCTAATTGAAGTAAAGCAACAAAATTTTCAAATTCATATGCACCAAGACTAGACCTCAAAGGAAATTGATTCAACCAACTTGGAAATGATCAGAGTTTCGATTATAAAATAAACTCTGACATGACAAAACGGACGCGTCGTATTAAATTTGATCGTCGGACATCCAAAAACGGATGATCACAAAAAAAAATTAGTCTTTCAACTGATTAGAAATACTAATAATTAAAAATTCACTATTCTTCAAGACTACATGCATTTTTAATGACATATTTGTCAGACTATCCGAGGGTTAGGATTTATTTTGATGCAACTAAATGCATTTCATGAATAAATAAACACTTCATACAGTTAAACTGCAACAATAATCCAACTATTAAAAAGAAAGAAAACAAAATTAACATCAAATGTATAAAGTCGAATTGTGTTAACAAAAGATGGAAACATGACCCCCTCGGAAGTATTATCTTAGCTCCGCCTTCGGTTGCCGTGTACATTTGCACAAGATGGCGTCGACAGAACCGCGAATCAGTGCATATTCTCTCACATACTTTATATTATACATATACACTTATTGCTATTTCACATACCATTATAACTTATTCTTTCGTTAAAAATAATGCAGCTCAATTCAACTTTACGACAAATGAAATTTATGTAGTAATAATAATTCATCGATTGATTTAAAAACCTCTTCAGTTGACATTAATTTATAAAGTGTCGATGTATTACCATGATCAATCAAATGTAACATCGAAATCTGATGAATAAAATCAACAAAAAAAAATATCATCATCATTCCTCTTCAAATATAGGTGGAAACTGAAACCTTTTAAAACTATAAACATTTATTTATACATATTAACCAGAAGGTTTCGTGATGGTGGAAAATATTTATTAATAATCAATAAGTCTTATTAAACATTAAAAACTGTAAAAAAAATCCCAGTGATTTTTTTAGGTACTTTATGAGCTTGATATTAGAATGACAGTTCAGACTTCAACTTGAATAGTTTGGAATGTTTTTGTTCTAGCTTTATGATGGTAATGGTTAAATTATTTTCGTTAGACATTAAAAATTATTGGCAAATTATAATTTTAAATAAGAAATTTAGATTGAGTAGTTTAAACTAAACATACGTAGCAGATAAATGCGTGACAAATATAAAATTTTAGCAAAATACGCTCGAATTTCATCTTGCGAGGGCGTCTGTTCATTATGCCTGTCTGGTTTGGGTTGATACAAGTGTAAGTTAGTCAGATTTTTACTTGGAAATACAACCTTTATTCCTTTTATGAAATTGACAGTTTGGATACCATCAATAATCTACAGCTAAGCAGCGCCACAGAATACGTGTTTATTGATCATTAATAAATATTTTATTTTACCACCGCAAACCAATATCGATTTAGTATATATATATATATATATATATATATATATATATATAAAAGGCGATAAATTAAATATGACATAGTTTATTTTTTATAACTCAATATTCTAATAACCTTATGAAGTATTTGTTGATCGTTAAAAACAATTTAGTCTGTTAATGAATTAATTTCTTACTAATTAAAAACCTCTTCTATTTCAAACGAAAAAAAAACTTGAAGTCATTCACGTCTGCATCATCGGTGTTAATTATATTTACTTTCTATTTTCTGTGATCTCTTCATTAATATAAACATTGAGAAAAATAAAGTAAAAATCCATGTATTACTTGTTAGAAAAAATAATTAAAGCAAAAATTACTTGTCTGCATAATAAATAAATGTAAGTAGGTAATGTTGATAATAAATTAAATATTTGATTGCTCTACAACTTAATCATGAATACGATAAAGTAGCCTACTTCTTTAAAATTATTCTCCATAAAATTAAAACTATTAAGCTAGAATAAAAATTATTTTGATATCAAAAAATTGGCACAAAAGATGAAGAGTAATTTAAGTAGATATTTCGGATTGTTGTAAGGGTGTTTTTATTGGAATCAACACTAATGTAAAAATGAATATGATGTGTCAGAAATTGAAGGCAAAATAGTTGATTGCTTTACATACTGTATTTATATTCACACTAGAAGAATGACTAATTTTTCTCTGTATAAAATAAGATAGATTTTATTTAGAATAATAGATACTATTTTCAGTATTTTTTAACCAGTAGTATTAAATATTCGATACACATCTTTTAACGTATAGTAGATACACATAACTGTTGAGGTATATGATGCACGCATGTCGGCAAAAATCAGGGATATCGCGTTCCAAGGGCCATGCGGCTAGATCAAGTTTCGAGTTGCGTAGATAGAATTTTTTTTTTCTTCCCTTTTTCATTCTTTTTCTTATGGTGTCTTCTCGGTTTCAGTATGTTTATTTCTTTAAATGCAATCACGCTGTATGATGGTCAGCGCCGCATTTCTACGAATCGCCAGGCTGTCCGGAATTGAATCACGCTCCCTCGGTAATATTTTACTGAGCAGAAAGTTGAGTGGGGAAGCATAAGAAGAGTAAATAAGGAGTCGGATGCGAAATCGTGATAGCATTGACGCTGTACTCGTTACAGCGAAGCGTGTTAAATACTTGGCACATGCCAACAAAAATCTGAGAAAATCGAGAAGGGTGATCGACCTGATAATCTCTCAATCTACTTCAAGAAAGACCAATGGTATGAAACATCAGTCTAGGCACAACTAAGATATACGCCTATGCGATTCATTAGTGAATATATACTAAAAAGTTGCTACTTGATGCGTTAAGTATTATTTAAACTTCATAAAATTATCACATTTATAATGAGCTTAGTAATGTTAATTTGTATTAAAGTATATAATACATAGAAAATGGTAATGAAGAAAAATCATGAAGAAGTTGAATTTATTTTAAAAGCAAAAGTTATTTATGTATGATAATTTGCGAAAGATTTTTAATTTAAATTTTTTTGAGTAAATAGAGAGTAAAATTTTAGGTGTATAACAATTTGAATAAATTTAACCTGAAATATTGCTTTAGCAATCGGATACCAATTGTAATGGCTTAAAATTCTTTGCAAATAAAATGAGTGCCTGATTCTAAATTTATTTAATTGAATAACTTCTTTTTTTTTTTTATCTTTTTTTTAGAAGGGTTTAGGTATTTGAGAATTTTATCAAGTAATAAATAAAGTATTATAAATACTCACTGTGAGCATAATGGGCAGCTGCTGCTGGATGATGAGGAGTTGGTCCTGCATGAGGATAATAACTTCTATAATCAGGATTGCCAACTACTCCAGGAACTCCACTACTTCCTGTTCCGGACTCTAAAGTTGTTCTTGGCGGTTCATACCAGCGCGCCGCACTTGATTCACTACTCATGTCCATTATGTCCAGAATTTTTATAACTTTTAATTGCGAGCGTTTAAGCGCTCGTTCAATTTATAGATAAAAAAATTATCCACGACTAGAAAAGTAGTAAAATGTGTACTATGTATTTACAGAAAGCACACTATTTGTTTTTAAAAAATTAAAAACAAAAATTAAAGAAAAAAATGCATTTAATACACGCTATAATTTTTGAGGACCATGTCCTCGAAACAATATCACTACAAATTTCATAAGTCCTTATTTATTTAGCAGGCGTTGAATCAAGAATTTGAATTGCCCTGAAAAGAAAGAAAAAAAATATTTATTAATATTAATTATAATTAAAATTATTAAATTTTTAATAATAATAATAATAATAATTTTTTGATAATTACAATATTTTAAGAATGTCAAAATTAACAGTATTCCCAAAGTTAAATGAATATCTGAAATCGATGTCTTAATCAAAAGTAAAATAGAATCAGAAACATGATAACACGTAGTCAATCTACCTGTCTATAATTGGGCAAATGATTTCCTTATAAAGGGGAACAAGCAATCTTTCTACAACAGCGTTGATATCAAAAAATATTTAATCAAAAGTCCTTGTTCACATCTACCAAAGTCATCGAAAACAGCTAATATCAGATAAAACAGTTCAAATAAAAACAGCCAGATACTCTTTTAAAATCATTTTTTGTACTTCAATCATTAAAATTAAATATTTCGTCATTATTTAATTTGCCATTTTAATTATAATTCAATAAGACATTTTTAAATAAAATTGAAAATTAAATGATATAATAATTATTCTTATTCATTGCAGAAAGAATGTTATACTGTATATTGTAAATTTATCTATGCGTCGGACTAACAACATTTTATCAAAAACATCTCGAAATTACTCTGTTATTAAAATAATTTTTACTTAAAAAATCCATTTCTTGTTTAAACAATAAATTTAATATAATTAAAACACTTTAGAACATTGAAGGATAAGGTATCTAAATTGTATAATCTGATAAACTTTTTTTGTCAAATAAAAAATAAAAGTGAATTTTAAAATCAAAATATCAAACTCATAAATTAAAATAATTTGAGTTTTCTGAACTCATAAACTTATAATTAATTTTTAATTTTAGAAATAGAAATCGTATTTCGTGGAAAATAGAAAATCTATAATAAAACAAACGTTAATGATACTTTTCTCTTTTTCGAAAGTAAACATACAATGGATAAATGAATCAGTGATAAAATTTTGGAAATAATTTTTACTAATTATAATTAAATCAATGTATCCTACACTACTATATAGTTAATATTATCACTGAAATATTTTTTGATAACGTCATTAAACTGAATTCATCAATCATACCAATAAGTATAAGAGATACGGAAAGAAAACCATAAAAGATAACATGTTGACAATCACTTAATTCAAGGCCCGCACATATCTACTCACTGGTATGTATTTATGCAGTATTGTATTCGACAAGTTCTTATTACACAGATTAATCTACATTAATTTATGTCACAATATACTAGATAATTATAAAAAAATTATATTGGACACTAGTTTCTGTTCTACGACAACAATAATTATATTTCAGTAATTTTGATATTTGGGATAAAGTCATCATCAGTCGTTAACGTGATTCATATAATTAAATTCGATTGGTTGGTTATAGTATTAAGTGAATTATCTACTCTAATCAGTTTAATAGAATAAACATCAATGTATAATAATGCAATGCTCATTAATGATGTTATTTTTATAATAATCTATTAGTCTCAAATGTATGAACAAATTCAAAAATAACTATGCACAAGTATGTATTTATAATCATATACATTTATTGATTATTAAAAATACTTTTGATTAAGTAAATTTATTGTAATAAAAAATATTATATTATTATCTTGAAATATCGATTCATTATCTTCACGATAATACTCTATTGACCTTTCTCCTGATGCAATCTCATTGGATTTAGATAATCGATTGTATTTGACTTGAAATAAAAACTTTCGGCAAGATGTTTTATCCAAATAACATGTAATAAAAATCACTTGAAATTTTAAACTAAATTAGATTATTATAAATTATCAGAATACAGTATTAATAACAATCAAAAAATTAAATATAAAATAACATATACTTGAGAAGTGATTATTCAATTTTTTTAACATTAAATTCTTCAAAAAAAAAAAAAACAACCGCCTGCCTTTGCTTTCTGTGTGTATAATTACACAAGCACCGTCATAAATGCCAAACGGTTCATTCTTAGGATGACTTAACATTGTTAAATTTTTTTAAAAGTCATCAATTTCATATATACTACCACTTAGTTTCTTCATTTTAAATTTGGTTATAGACTCTATGGAATTTTTAAGTAACTTCAAATTAGGTTTTAATCTAGTTCTCTATAAAAATGATTATCAATACAATTTGTATATAATAATGAATTATAAACTTGGCATAGTTTTGATAATTTGAATAACCGATAATATAAAGTGATTTAATATTAATAATAAATTATTTTATTCACTTTAAATATTTTATTATATGTATTGAACCACGAGATACTTTTAAATCTTATATTTTCTAATTTCTTCTCAAGTTTTCCTATCATATTTTTTCCTATCAACCTTCATAATTCTTACTATAACGGTTGGTCAATAATTTTTCTTTGAAAAACCAATCACATAAAAAATAATAGTTCTTTTTAATAAACAAAACCATATTACAGTGTTAATTAATAAAGATACATTTATGAATATTTAAATTATCATTAGAAACGTGTTTAATAAATACTAGGCTAATCATGGAAATATTTATGATACCAAAAAGAAAGACAAAAATATTTGTTTAAATCAAAATTACTCTCTTTGTTTTTGCATTAATTGATAATCACATGATTATAACTAATTATAATGTATAAAGTAAATTAAAATATCAAGATATATTTTTTGTTCAAAATATTAACAACATGTCCGATATAAACTTGCTTAAATAGTTAATCTTATATTTAAACGACGTTTTTTTCATCCTACAAAATCCTCCGACGGCAAAACAATAAATATAATATATTCATTGGCAATTTAAATAAACTCAACTACGTGCATTGTTTCAATGCGAAAAAAAATAAATCCAAGCTAATGATTTTAACATATAATAAATCTGTAATTTGATATCAAAAAATATGAAATTCTTGCATTCATTTAACAACGTTCACTTGAGTGTCCTGAAACTTTAATCTAATTATGTGGACCGTCGCACGCGCCCTGCTGGGCTAAAAATCACCTGACAAATGTAACTTGATGAAGTGGATGTCGTAAATAGGTCAAAAGACTGCCAAGACCTTTCTTTAACGGATATTTGACTCAAAAGCCTCAGAGAGTAATAGCTTAAGTGCATAACATACAAGGCTGTATGAAAGAAATACACCTATATAAATGCAGTATAGTACTACTTCAAGTATTACATTCAAAAATAAACAGAAAAATCAAATAATTTGATATTACATTTAAAAGAAATCTTACTTCATTAAAATAGCAACATTTTATTAAGAATAAAATATTTTAATTCAACCTTGAATAATACTTATTTGACAACAAAATAAATATTTATGTGTGGACGTTATTTTTTTAGTTTAATAAAGATTTCCACCATATAATATCTTATGTATGCAGGAAATAAATCCAAGTTAATTACAAGCGTAAAATTATTTTCTTGACGTCTCGATGCTACTCGAGCAACTAATAGACACTTCCTCTGTTATGTCTGAAGACTGAGATATATTTGCTGGTATTCAACATATATGAAGTATACACAATCTACACTCATGAATGCATCTTGGTTCACTCGAGAAGTTATTTTAAATGCGTCGTTGCACTCATAAGCAGAGGCAATTCGCGGCTAATAAATGAAAACACAAACTAGTACGACATTATACTTGCAAATTACCAATTAAATTGTATAGTTTGAACGATACGTACACGGCTATTCATAATAGAAAGGGTTCATCATATTCTCCATTAGTGACACTTTATGCAAAACTTGCGTTCGTTCAATTTTATTCTTTTTATTATTGTTACTTTTTCAATTTAACTTTAGAAATATTATTGATCTACACCCTTCTACAGATTTATTAGGCTTATTAAATATTAAAAAAAAATATATATAATAAATAATTATTCATAGATTAATAAATTTTTAGTTTATTTATTCTTAAAATGGTATAAAAGCATTAAATTTCTAAGAAATATTCCTAGAAACACATTCATGTAATTAAGTATTAATTAATTATAGTCATACCATAGAGTGAATACAATGCACTCTTACCCTCACTATAGTTTATTTACTGCATACCATTATAAATGCATATATAATATTTTTTATGACAAAGTTTCAACAGTGTTGAATTAAAAAATTAATTTGAATAAGTACTTTTTATGCTTGAATGTATAACAGTGTTTTTTTTTACCCAATTAACTATTCCACGAACTTTTTTTCTCTTTAAATATTCATATTTTATAACTTTTGTTTTCTATTTACAAACTAATCTAATTTATGTTATCTAACTTGCTTACAAATAACAACGGCTTTCCTAAAATTTGAAAATCAAAAAAAAAAAAAGTAACTCATATATTAGACAGTTGAAATCTTGACATAAAAAAAAAAAGATGAACATTTCTGATGTTTACACTTTTATATCAAAGCTGGCAAAAATTTTTGTTTTTACGAACAGTATTCATGGAAGTATTTTCCTTTTTTTTTTTTTCTAGTAAACTTGTAAGAACTAATATGATAGCATGGTAACATGATATATTAACTTATTATATCCAACAATAATATACACACAGAGTGCATTTAACCTCTAAAGAAAATGTCGATACAATCCCTACTTCAAAATTAAATAAATCAAAAATAATCACAAATATAATATAACGTAATTTTAAAATAAATAATTCACATTTACCTTTTAATTGATATTTATCCCAGCGTAAAACTAGTAATATATGTAGCTAATTATTAATCAATACAAATAATCACTAAATTATCACGAATACACTGCACTGTACACTAACACAGCACATTGTGATAATATTTATTTGAATATTTAACCAGCTTTGGAACCTTTTATTAACAGTTTAAAAACTTCACGTTTAATGTTATTTGATCCTTAGCATATACCAACTAACTCAGTTAATTTTTAAAATTCACTAACGCCCAATATGCACTTACTAATGTATTATTAAACGTGTATATATAAAATATTTATCACGAAAAATAATAAATGTTTTTAAAAAACAATGATAAGTGCATAATGTCAGATATTAATTGTATTCTGGATACAACACGCGCACACACCACTCCTTGACACAACTATCGTGGCACCCGGCGCGTAACTAAAGCGCATGAAAACACTACAGCTTGTTTCTCCCACGTTCTTCCACACTCGACTATCATCGGATACACTCGAGATTGTTCGGATTATTGTAGTAACGCCTACAATACGTGAGTCCCACCTTCATGCGGGCGTTTACTTCACTCATCCCACTATATCAACATTTCTTTTCTTCATTGTTGCTTCCGCTTACGCGCAAATCTTTGTTTAATTTTTTTAATGTTTTCTTTTCCCAGAACAAAAATAAAATGTACAGCACATGAATAAATAACATCACGATGAAAAATCAGTATACTCACACACACACAAGAATTATCTACTAAAAGGATTGCAAGATTTTTTTTTTTATATATATTTAATATAAAACTTCATTTGCACGGAAAATTGACAGAAATTTTATTAAATTATTTATTGAAAATTTTTAATAATTATTTTGATATGTAATTGATTGTTCGGTTGTAGTTTTAAACGTCTTGGATTACAGAAGAATCAGCTTTAATACTTTTTGTGTTCATGTGTTATATTTAAGAATAATTAAAGTTAAATTTTTGAGAGATTTTATTTTTGAGATATGTTTAGATATGAATGTATGTAATCACGAGTATAATTACGTAGTTAATTAATTAGTATTGAGCAATATTTTTTCCTATGTTTATCTATATCTCGTGACCCATGAGTTAGAGGATCAAATTATCAGTCTCTCAGACTCTTTGAATCTTCAAAACCATTAAACATATTTGGATACGGTTTTTACTGCTGATCTACGTGGGGTTTATATGTGTTTAAGATGTTTATATGTATTATTCCTCATCATGAGAGCATATTCAGACTGTGTCCAGACAAATCCCAGCTAGATCATGAGAATATGTACACAACAGGAGACTAAGGGAAATGAAATAGTTAGATTTACTATCATGTGTTAATTTTCCATTTAATATCTCAATACAATACGAAAAAAAGGATTCAACTATAAAATGTCAAATAAAAAATTAATACACCATAATAAATCCAACTATTTCGATTTTTTTCAGCGTAGTTGGCTTTTATTTCCCTTCGTGCTGGCATTATGATACTTTATCGTAGCTTTAAGATGTAGATACTGATGATGTTTAACTCTAAAAATACATCAGTGAATATTTCCTCATTGGAGTGATGCTTTGCAGTGATTTTCACTGATTCATTTTCAGAGTGAATAAAACTGAAAGTTTCATAACTCATTAAACATACTAATGAAACTCCAATAATTTATATCAATTAGCAATGATGATTGTTAAAATTAGCTATCATTGAATTAGATTTGAATGAATGTTAATTTATTATTATAAATAAAGTAAAAGTTTTAAAAGTAAATTTACACATGTTATTTTAATTTCTGTCAATACATAAATTTCTGATGCTTGTTTACATGAATATATATGATAAATATTTTAAGAAGTAGAGATAGAGTGACAGTGGGAATCTATAGCGGGGAATAAGTGGATTGAGCAGAAGGGGACGCAGAAAATCAACGATAGCAGAGTCGGTAGCTCGAGTACAGAACTGGCGGAGACAACCGAACAATCTGTAGAAGCTTGTCCAGGACGAGACAAGTCCGTAGATCAACCAATCAGATAGGCACCCCCTCTTATCCATTGTCACAAAATGGCGGCTCTAAATCAGTTTGACTCCGCCTATCGTTCTCCCCACTTTTGCTATTTCTTGCGTTATTTCATGAAAAACTCCGCCTATCTATTCATTTTTGCCACTCTTGTTTTCTACTTTCATACGTTGTTCTCTTTTTCACCACCCTTCCTTTTTTCTCGCACATTTAAAATTGTAAGGGTTATTCGTGTTAGCGTTCCAATAGACATCTCACAAATTCACAGATTTATCTCTATTCACGTACGTTTTTCTGAATGAAGACCTTGCTTCTATAGGAGCAAATGAATATATTTTTAATGTACCTTTTGTAAATATACATTGTCTGTATAACTTAATTATTTGTGGTTACTAAAGCTTATAATGAAAATTCCATTATGCTTATTATTTTATTCACTACTTTGTCCTTCATAAATTGCTTTTTTTCCTTCTTTGTTTAATATTAAATTGTTTTTAATAATTATCTTGACTATTTAAAAGAATGTAAATATATAGTGAACTTTATTATCTGAAAGAAGATTTAATCATTAAATTTTTAACTTTGAAGCTAAAATATAATAATGAATCCAACTATTTCGATGTCTTTTAATGATCCGATTTTAGAATTTCTGAAGTTTCAAAATATGATATTTGAAGTTTTTAAATGAGAGAGTGATTTTTAATCTTCAAAGTAGTATTTTCCAAGTTAAATATTGATTTCAATGGTAACTAAATCTTTCCATGAGAAAGTTTAATGCTGAAAATATAAATATCTTAATAAATAATTGACCATAAAAAAGGGATTAAATAAAGAAACATCCTATTGTATAATACGTTTTTGAACAGGGTAGGATTTTGACTACGAATCAACCCTCCCTAGTTGAGTTAGCATGCAGTGGAAATAAAAAATCAATATTTTTTTCGACAGTGATTTCAAGAGAATGATCAAACTGAAAACAAATAACAATTTAACAGAAGTTATTACACTAATTGCAAAAGTAAAGGATTTTATTAACTAAAAAAAAGTTGACTAAAAATATTTCTTTTGAAGGCAACTTTTTTTTCTTTCTTTCTAAAAAAAGAATTAGTGAAAATTACTGCAAAACGGTGCATGTTCAGTGATGCATGGTTAAAAAAGCAATGTACATTCGAAGAATAATATTTTAATGTAGATATATTTGTTTTAAAATAAATATTTGTTTTATTTTAAAAATTTCATCTATCTTGAAAGTATTTGAGAAATAATTGCACTATTTTTGACACAACAACATTGGAAATTTTTGTAATCGTTAAGCAAATGAATTACCTTCGAAAGAGTCAAATTCTTAGGAAAAAGAAAAGCTGGCCTATTTTTGACTCATCACTGGATCAGTCTAGTCATCCTCGACCCAATGTTGGACAAGGAATGGGTCAGTTTTGTTTCCCACTAGAAATATGATGTTAGAAAACTTGAAGCTGTCGTGATGCAGTAGACTTTCTACAAAAAAAAAAAAATTGTCTTTTCCATTTAATATTACGTCCAAGTCCATTAAACTCAACAGCTCGATTCTCTAATTCATCATTATAATGACCTTCTCTCCCCCTCCCCCACGAACTTTCCATTTTTCCATTAGGTCAGTGTAAAGCTGTTTATTGTAATGAAGTTTTTGCGTTCATTATAAATGCAGAGTTCATTATAATAGAGAAATACTAATGATGTGCACAAATAGACAAAATTATTAGAAATTTAAAATAATTTTTTTTTATTTTATATAAAGTACATGACAGTTTTTTTTTAACAGTGGACATAAATTCTTTAAAAAGTTAGAATGAATACAAAATTGATTATAACGGCCTTGATAACTTTCCTTATCTCTTTATTACCATGATATAAATCATTAAATAGGGTAAGTTTTAATTTTTTTTTTTCTTTTAAATCACACTTTTAATTCTTAAACTGGTTTACAGAGTAGAATTTCTAATAAATTTTCGAATAAAACTTGTCCAGAACATTATCTCGTAATTTAATACACAAAGAAAAATTCTTAGAAGAATTTAAAACCCTGATCTGAATGACGTAACGCGGAAGTAAAAACACTGTAATGTCCATATATGGAATTAGAATTGGAGCAAATTTTACTAGACTTTATCTCATAAAGTTTATAGAGCTTTCCCTATTTTTACTTTACAGCTAATAAAAATAAACCAATTTTTCCATGTAGTGTCGTGATATTCTCATAAAATATAAAGTCTTTCAAAAATAAAATTACATGAAGCTTCTTTTTTATGGGAAATATTTATTTTGTTTATCCTAAATAGATTAACTTGATGTTAAATTTTCTCCTCGTTTCAAGAGACGAAAAATTGTACTCCAAAATACTGTAAGGATTGTGAAAACTCCAAGAGACTGTTGGAGATTGTTAGAGACCCTAAGAGACTGATTATTTCACCCTAAATTACGAATTTGAATAAATATTTTACATAAATAATTTCAACGGATACTTCTGACATTTAATTGAATAAAGGAGTTTGAAATCTCAACGTAAAAGAATTATTAACATATGTTATCAAAAATAATGATGATACAATAAACTGTAAATAATAATTTTAAAAGTGATGATGATTTAAGATGAAGTATCATGAATTTTGTGTAGAACAACTCCCTGCTAATATCTTTTATCCATGAGACTTTTCTTCCCAACAAAGATGTAAATAGTCTTGATGCTCTTTTATAGCTAATGGATGCTCCATCTGAAAGTATATAATGTATTTTCTGACATCTTATTAATACATCTCACCCTATCACAGGACTTACTTTTTTTGACAGGATTATTTTAAAGAAAGTAAGATTATTGAATTTGCTTGACGCCTGAAGACATAATGAGTCTTCAAGTTCCAATAGGTTACATCTACCTGAAGAACCTTTCCTTAGATTTTAGGCGACACGGACGGTCTGTCTGGACTTATTGTCGTCCATAGGCGCCAGTTCGAATACCCTCTAACTGTGCCATGTCTCCTTGTATCCAAACGCATTCGCTGTGACGCCAAAGTTTTCACATAAAAAAAAAAATAAAAAAAAAAAGATTGATGAGTCACGCACCAATGCGACTTGGTTGACAAAGCTTTCACATGAATTGTGGGATTGAAATTTTTAATTTGAAAATAAAGGAGTAAAAATCAACTGAAATATTGTGTTTCTTTTTTCTTAAAAAAAAAAAAAATACAAACGTGTTGCCAATCATTTTTTTTGTGTGAAAGTAAAAGAGTCAGTAATAATTAGTCTGTTAATTATAAAAATAATAAAGAAATCTTTAGATGTAATAAAAGGTATTTTTTAAAGACTTGGAATTAAATGATGAGACGGAAAGACATTGGAGTATATGATTATTTTTAAAATAGGATAAGACACGTTCGAGTTGGAGTAGTTTCCAGATTTGTGGTTGACTCAAAAAATGATAGTATTAGAGAGAAAAGTATCCAGGTCTCAAGAAAACATGAAAAAATTTCAGTTAAAAAATGTCGCAATGTCTTACGTATTTAAGGTCACCATTTTTAACAAAGCCGTGAGTCGAAGAGTAACAAAAGGGACATACAAGGAGGAAAGATGAAAGCACCCCCCGCTAGGATTTCTGAGACAGGTTCAAGGAGGGGTAACAAACGTGACAGAGCGTGCGCGCAAGGATCAAGGATTCTTCTTGTACAAGCGCCATAGTTTTACAGTTTTCGTTTCTTGCCAGCTCTGATTTATGGTCGTTGAAACACCGTAAAATGCAGTAAAAATGTAAAAAGTTTTCGGTAAGATATAGCGTTAAAACATAAAGCGGCAGAATGAGAGTTTTTTGTCCTTAACTTTTCTTTGATTCGATGCCAACTATATATATAAGAATAACCATCTATATGTACATAGGAATGTATCCTGTATATGTATATATATCCTGATTGTATATATATACATGGAATACACATTATCAAACGTGTTTTTCAGCTTTTTACAATAATTATTTAATAAAATACAGTAACATATAAAAAAAAAGGATCCTATTCACGTTAAAATATTTCTTAAACTTTTAATTTTAATATAAATATATATATTTATATTATAATATGAACTTCATTCTCTTAGGATAAATGAATGAAGAAATTAAAAAATTAGTGATCATCATCATTAAGTCAACCACTAATTTTCCCAGCAATTAACTTTGCTCTGAAAAATAGAAAATAATGATTGATTTTCAGAGATTTATATTGACTTAGTTGACGAAAGTAGAGCAATGTCTTTTTTTTTGTTCGAATATTTTTGAAACATGTAATATATACGAATGATAAAGAGCTTATGGATAGATGTTTTTCTATGGTTTTCGTGTGAATGCTTTCGAAGCTATCCTATAGCATTTTCATGATCGACTTTGGGTCCCTGATCTACAGACATATCGATTTCACCGGTCATAAATTATAATTTCGACTCGACAGCCTTATAACCTTTCGTCCTTCGTGGTTTTTACGATCCTATATGGTAGTTGAAGCCGAAAGTTTCACAAAGACAAATGTCAAAGTTTCTCCTAATATTTTCTTCGCTTCCCTATCCATTTATTTTTCCTATTCATTTATTACTCAGTGAGGCTAATATCAGTTGAAAAATTTCACGACTTATTTTCATTTACATTTTCGAGTTATTGATTCCTTAATATCAGTAACTATTTCCTTTTATTTATTTTTTTTTTGTCATTACAATAAAAAGTATGTCAATTTTTAGATTTTTCATGTTACAATAATAAAAAAATAAATGTTTATAGTATAATTAGGCCAGTAGATGGACATCGTCTAGTGCAGATAATGGAAAAATTATCAATATTATAAAAAACTCGAAAATAGAATACTCCAAAATATTTTTTACTCTTTAAAACAAAAGTCAGTTTATCAAAAAAAAAACTTGATAGGTAAATCCCATGTAGAAAAAAAAAATATTTTATTTTATAATATATTATTTTTTTTAAATTTATTTCCGTTACACTGAAAGGTTTTCATAGAGGCGCAGGAGACGCCTGTGCATTAAAAAATAATATATTAAAAAAAAAATAAATAAATAAGATATTTTAAATGAAAAAATATTTATCAAAATATAATTATTCAGCTAGATTTTGAATAATTAGATATAAAAAAAATATATAATTAATTAATTGACTATCTAAATATATTTAATAATATTTCTATATATTTAATTATACAATATTTAGTCGAATAATTATATTTTAATATATTTTTAAAATAAAAAATATTTTTTTATTCGATATGGGAATTTTTTCAATAATTTTTTTTCTTTAATTTTAAATAACTTTTGATTTTTTGTTTATAAAAATCTTGTCGTCTTAGCTATCCATTTATTGGTGTGTTTATTCTATACACCAATGCACTTGTTAACTTTTAAATCACTTTTTGGAGTTTTCATTGTTTTAGTGACATTGATACTGTGTTATTAAATATATCTGATAAATTGTGTTACTATAATAACATAATATATTGAACAATAAATTAAAAAAAAACGACAAATATTATGCAACGAAGATCAACAATTTATTTTATTGTAAAAAAGCTCATCCATCGAGCTGCAAAAGTGTTTTAAAAATCGATTATGGATTATTGAAATAAGTTCACTTTTACACACATTTCCCAAGATGATTGTGCAAGATTCTCAAGTGATTATATAAAAGGAAAATATCAGAACGACAACTGACAATTCCTAAGCTCCAACAAACAAATAAAGAAAAGACTGTTAAGGATTATATAGTCTTAAGAACTCGTATTGAAAGACGAGACACGCCTTCCTCGTTACTATTGAGTATACAGAGATAATAGAAAAAAAGATTTAGTCAAGAAAAAAATTTAGCGGACAAATAGCTAATGAAACTTATGAAACTTCAATTCGTAAATTTTATACGTGAATAATAAATAAAAAAAAGCCTGCTAAAAATTCCTTTAAGAAGGCCTTTAAGAGGAACTCTTGCAACAATGAATGAATATTAATACCAACTTTACCATAATATGAATAAATAATAAAATAAATTTAAAGATTAATTTAAATTTAAATTTTAAAATGTATTATCGATTGTGATAGCAATCATATGATATATTTTTAAAAATATCAACTCAAATTAAATGATAATAAAATTTGAAGATGAAATATTACCGTAGTAATTAGGCTTACATTGACAATTACAAGGTACACACTGAAATATAACGGTAATTTAAAAGTAATTTTCATTTAGTAATTGTTAGTAATATTTGTACAGAACATTTGTCTTCGTGTAGATAAAATTGCAATTGAAGCATTAAACTCTTGAATGGTTTATCAAAGAAAATCATGAAAATTATTTTATTGATTAAATATCAAAATTATTTTTGGTGTCAAATTTAGAAAATTTTAAATGCATATGTTGTGCATAAAATGGAGATGTTGATAAAGCAGATTATGCAACCTTTCATTGTCAATGTACTATGGTATCTGACAAGTACCTTAAAGAAAAAGAATTCACGAGCTTACAGATGCTTTACTGTCAAGTAATTTTTTAGAGCACTTCTTTTGGCTTATTCTCTTTCACAACGACCTTTACAAGTTTCTTATTGTCATGTCACGGAATTTTTGAGTTAAAAAGTGAATAATATCTAGTGAATATACTTCAATAGATGTAATATACTAGTTATTATTGAAAAAAATTGCCGAATTAGACAATTTCAAAAAGTTATTTTTATCAATATTACTTATAAAAAGGGCTAATTATTTATAATATGGTTTTTTTTTAAATAATAATAAATATTTAATATAATTAGATATATATATTTGGTCTGTAACATTATTTTTGTGAAATAAAAAAAAAATATAAATAAAAAATTGAGTGTCAATAGTTATAAATAATAATAATTATAAAAATACCGTTTAAATTGTGGAAGAATATTTCCAAGGGGCAAAGATAAAAATTGTTGCTAAAAAATAGACTCTGTTGACATGTTTATAATAATCAGATTTTGTTGATATGAGAGACTGGGGCAATATGGGAACACTAAGAAATTATTTACCTCCAATATTCTTCATAAATATTTTTCGTAATCTTTAATTAATAAAATAAAATTGTATTAAAAATTTTTTTTACTTATATGAGACACTCCTTCATTTATTGGAGTATTCCATGACTTTTTGGAGTGCTCCATTTTACCCCGAGTACCTCATATTATTCCATTTTTTTTTAAATAAATAAATATAGTGGAAAAGGTAGCAAACTCGATTTATTAGTTAATTACAGTCTTGGGCAATATTTCGAGGGTAATTTCCATCATCTCCAGGCTCTATTTTGATTAAATCAGAGTATAACATGATAATTTATCTAATAATTCTATCTAACAAATAACATTTTTGCTTCCTAACTTATTCAAATGTCAATAATAATTAATACTTAAATATTTGTCATACATTTTTACTTGTCTTTTATACTTAAAAATTATTAACAAACATTCTTATCTTATCTAATATTTTAATCAACATTAGTCTTTTTAAAAAAATCAATCTTCATTTCATCAAAAACCAATGAAAATTATTTTTACTATTAATTATTGATTTTTGAATATTAATAAAATTAGAAAAAGTGATTCTACAATGGAAGGATTACCTTGATGCTATCTTTTTGATGTAAATCTAATAAAGAAAATATATTATATCAAAACAATGAACAATTGATTAAATACCAATGTTACATCTCTTTTATTATGGAATATCTTTGTTAATGAACACCCAAGAATTGATAATTATAGTATCTGTGCATAGTTCATAAACATAAACACGGTGTATGTATACATTAACTACAAGAAGGTAAGGGTTATTAGAGCATTCAGTAATGTAGAATACAGTAGGTACTAGAGCAAGGTAGTTAAGGCTGATTTGTCGCTTTATTAGATCTTATATTTGGTCGATTTCGGTAGATCGTCCGGTGTTCTCAATGTCCCTATACTTCATGAATATCGACCATATAGGGGAGTTAGACAAGCAATATGAAGTTACTCCTGGTCGTGCAATTTGCATAAATTAGACGATTCTACTGACAGAGCATGTTATAATCGCTGATAACTTGATATCCAACCACTTATAGGATCATATGACAATCTTCATTTTCTTGTTAATTAGATTCACCAAGCCTCTTATATCTTCTAATGCCCTCAGAGAAATTGAAATAGTTCTATCTGCTATGTAACATTTCACAGCTGAGTTTCTTTTTTTAAATATCAATAACTTGAACAATGAGATGTTGAATGGGAAATTAACATGTGATAGGAGATCCAACTGTTTTGGTTTCTGTATGGAGAAGAAGCTATCAACAGTTTGATTAACTGCAAAAACTAGACTTGATATACCGGATAGTATATAGCATGGGTAATAACACCCAAGGACCACCCGCTGTGGCAAATTGGCCAAATCAAATGTTCAAATATCCCTCCAACCATCTGTGGATAATATTGCGACATTACATTCAAACACTAGTGTCAAGTGCTTATATATCATCTGCTTGAAATGTTCATAATACACATTTAGTTGTCGTATCGTTTTTTCCCGGAAATATTTTGATGTTCAATAGAAACTATAATTCGTTTCTTGAATAATATTTATATAAAAATAAAATTATTAAAAATCAATACATGTTTTAATTTTTTATATTGATTTATTAATCATGCTTAGATTTAAAATATTTTAATTCTTTTTATAGAGTATTTTATTTAAATTCTAAGAAATATTTATTAATATTTATAAATTATTATTTTAATCCGTTAATTCAAAGAAAATAATGGAGTAAAAATTTCCACATGAGAAAAAACATATTTTTTATTTTAAAAATATAACAATTCGATTAAATCTTGTATCATTATATTTAATATGTTTCAATATATTTTAAAATGTTTAAAATAAAATATATTGTAACAAAATATATTCTTTTCCATATGGGCTACCCTATGATCCAGGATAACTCGGATACACTGCCCAGACAGGATAATATTTACTTAGTGAAAAATTAATCCTGCAAGACGCCAAAATTTTCCGTCCTTTTCCGGAGAAACTCTTTTCATGCAGAGTTAATTACACTCAACCCTCCACTGCCAGCCTTAGTGTGTGATTTAAACACACTATTTAGAAGCTTTTCAATTCAATGTCATCTATTGAATAAACATTGTAAATATAATTTTTCAAACATACTAACAAACATGCAATAAATTTTTACAATGTTAATAAATGAGTAACCTCATATTCATGTACTTTTAGTGTGTTAAAATCACATGCTCCAAAAAATGAAGTCTAACAGTGTCCTTGTCGTGAAGGGATTATTTTTTAATGATTGAAAATTTTTTCATGTTTACATATGTTTACATATAGACACGTGTGCTTCAATAAATACAATTAATTTTTATTAATTGTTTTAAATAAAATTAAAAACATTATTATATCATTTTGAGAATCAATGTTTATGTGAATGTATCAGATGTTTTTAATATTATAAAAATAAATATAGATAATAAAGTGATCTAATCGTTGTCTGATTAAAAAAGTATTTTCGTCAATCTTCTACATGAAATGTAACACTTAAATAATTGAAAACATAAATTGAAGAGTACAGTGCAAATTACGTACTTCCGATTGATGAAATATTCATGATTTAGTTGTTAATTCAAAGTTATAAGAGGAGTTAAGAAATAAATTGGATTGGTTTATTTCAAGAATGATATGGTGCATTAAAATGTGAAAAAAATAAATAGTCCGGAGAAAACGTAACATCAGTAAATCAAACATGAATATAAAAAAGGTCCTATTGAATTCAAAACAGAGAAGATTCTGTGGATTTATACAGAGAATCCAACGAATATTATATACCGCGAAGCTTGCGACTATTTACCAATAATTTACCTCGTAGGGTTCGTTTTGCACGACATGAGAGAGGGACGAAGTAGAAGGGCGATGAGGAAGGACATCGGGGGTGCTAGCGCGCATACGACTGACACTATCAAGCCCATAAATACTCCAAGCCTCTGACGTCATTTTGCCCAGGGCCCGATATTATACTTTATCTCGAAACTAATTCCCGCACACAGATTTATTACAAGAAAGGGTAAAAAAAAATTCGTAGCTACGTTTCTTGCTTCTACTGTATAGTTGCCAACTACTTTCTTACATTTTGGTTTATGCTCACAAACTGAAGTAAGAATTATTTAATTCTTTCAACTCTGCTCTCGTAGTTTTTTATTATTATCATGAAACTTTTATCTCACATTGTCAAAGAAAAGTCTCGCAAAATATTTTATGAGATTTTATATATAAACATTATATCTAATCTTGCATATAAAATTTTTAATAATCATTTATGTTTCTAATCAGAGGTGGAATAAAGATGTATAAGGTGCTGTCTAAAAATTAATCAGTGAAAATAAGTGTAAATTCACTGAGGTATAGTCATCACAACATCACTGCTTTAATTAGTGCTTTCATTATCACTCTAAATATATTAAATATTATTAGTATAAATAAATAATATTAATATAAATAAATATTAAATATTATTTACTATAGTGAATATTCGTTAATTCATTGTTAAAAGATAGTTCTAGAGAAAAAAGGATTTATAAATAATAAGTGTTATATCAATTATTAATAAATTTTATTTAAATTAAAAATGATTTTTTTCAGTGTAGCTATAAGGTAGTTTTAAGGTATGACCTAGGTAAATTTACTCTTTAAAAATAAAACAGTAAAAATTATTAATAATCATTGCGAAATAATGATAATAATTCAAGTATTTAAAACAGTGCAGAATCAGTAAATATTCACCATTTTATTTTTAAAGAACAGAAAAATGAGCTTCTCTTCATCTCCTGCTCCATCATTCGTGTAAGGTTTACATTTTATATTATTCTGTATTTTTTATTTTCATGAAACATTTTCAAATCCCATTTTAAAAATTAAATTTCTCTAACAATTTATTGATTATGAAAATATAGGACTACTTTAGAAAGATTAATATTGGAGTATAAATTATTTTAAAACTATTATTAATCAACATTAATTAAAAGAATAAAAATTAGAATTGACATCTCTGATACAGAAGAAAAAATATTCAATTTCACCCAAAATTCTAGTTGTCGAAAAAAGGATTATTTCAGAAATAAATAAAACATCCTCCAATGAAAATCTTACATCCTGATGATCTCAAATTTTTCCCAACATTTTCCAACACTCCAGAGCTTAAACTTTTATCCGAATATTTTTTTGCAAGAAAAGCAATCGAGACTAAGGAGAGAAACTTGAATCCGTTGAATTGTCATGAGTATTGTCCACAAGTGAAGAGCACTTAGCATTTTGAAACTAAAGAAAAACTTAAATAAAATCCAACTTAGAAAAGAAAAAAGTGTGTTGAAGGTCCCCTGCTGATTTTGGGATCAACTTAATCCCTCTAAACAAAAAGAGTTGGCGCCGTAATAATGAGAGCGTCGTAATGCGAGAGTATTGTCCCAGTAAACATGACAATGGCTCACGTTGCTAATCTCCGTAACCCACCAATGTCTAGGTCTCTGGAGTGTAGACTCTAGGATGCATACCCAGCTTCATTTTTGACATGAGATCTTTGTCTAAACTTAAGACATACTACATAAAAAAAATTTATCTATTCTAATCTTCTTTCTATTTAAACTTATTAAGTTATTATTAATTTTAAAATATTTCGACGTACTTTAAATTAGAGTCTATCACAAACACACTTGACTTGACCATCGGTGCTTGATAAACATCAGGTGTTGGGGAAATATACAAATGATGCACCTGCACATCGATTATTAAAGTCAACTTCATATCGACACATAACTAACTTTTTTTACCATTGCACCTTGCATATTCTCCCTTAAAATGTTTTCTTATTACATGTTACTGTTATAATTTCAATCTCATAAATTTATATTAACAGCTGTATTATCTTTACGTATAATTTCTCCTGCTTTTTAATTTATGCTGCGATTATTTTTCAACTTTGAATTAAATTATTTATCAATCCATAAAATACACTTATGTGCTTTATTATAAATAAAATAAAAGCAATAATAATAATATAATATATAACAGTATGTCGATGTATTTTATTTAAAAGTAAAAAAGCAAAAATAAGCAAAAGAATCTCGCGGATAAATCAGCAAGTTTACGAACCGTGGAGTGAACCTCGTCTATAATTATTCCTTGTACGGGATTCACATATCTTTATAAGGAAGGGTTCAGGAACGTTCACGACAACGTATCCACAACGATATCTTTATGGCTTATTGCAACGCTTTGGGCAACTTCGTGATCAAAGAAGACTGCATCGTCATATAGTTTTATGTGCCTCTTCTTGATTTCTTCAAGCTTACTATAGTGTACTGACCTTTATCGACAAATTATAATATTCAGCCTTATTTTCCCATACCAATCTATTTTCTTATGTGAGCAAAAAAAAAACATAAATAAAAAAAAAACAACAACAAAATAAAATTTCAAAAGCACATACTTTTAACGCTAAAAGATTCTTCAACATCTTTTGCAAGTAAAAGGGTTTTGCTTCTGTAAATCAACAATGCGCTTATTCAATTCTTCTCCATGAAAGCTATTATTGAATTTATACTGAAGAGCTATGGCAAAGGGGGTAAACCATGAATGCTATCTATATTATCCAAAGGCTCGACCATGGCTGGCTGTTTAGCGTATAGATCAAGATAATTTTATGTATCTACCTATGCCGCCGAAAAGCAGAATCTCTCACTCACTCATTTCAGTTTTCTCTGTATATACACTCAAAGTGAAGGGCAAGATGGGTGTGAGATATGCTTATACGAGGGCATGTCACTTCCAAATCTAATGTGACGTCTGTGGCACGTATACTCGTTTCTTCTTTCATCATTTTTTTTGTTCATGCTTCAAAGGACTTGGTTTCTTTTCTCACCCTTCTACCACCTTCATATGCTATCTAAGGATGATAGATTTTAATTTCAGACTACCCTCATATAACTTAAGTTGCAATATTTTCCATTCTGTTATTTATTAGGCGTCTTTAAAATGGCATCTTGTGACGTCGCAGACAGCAATTAGCATAATATTGTGAATAGTCGTTAAATAATAAATTTGTTTAAGGTACTTTCTATGGATTTCTTTTGAAAATTAACTGTCTCTCGTCTGGATGTCTAGTCTGTATGACGCCAAAAGACGCCAATTCCCGCCAGTGACAATTGACCATTGGTGCATCTTTGTTAGAAGTAGCTTTATTTGAGAGCTAAACTAATTTGAAGGTATTATTGCTGTCTGGAACTCTAATGCCATTACCTCTTAAAGTTCCCAAAACTACGGTTTATGAGTTAAGCCTAATGTTTTGTTTAGTATTGAGAGGTAAGTGGAAAATTTGTTGTATTATTGACTGTTTGACTTATATTAATTTACATATTTGATGTTAACTTAGTGAAGATAAAATTCTAGATTTACTACCCATCATTAAGAAACATTTGACTCGTTTTGAGGGTAATTCATTTTTAGACGCCGTTTGGTTTCATAAATGTTAACGTAAAGAAAAATAAAACAATTATTTATTTTAGTCTGTTTGAGTGTAAATTAAAATTAGGTTTAAGATGTAAATAGAAAGAAAGAGAAATAATAAAAAATGAATAAGAAAAAGAGAAAGAGATAGAGAGTGAGGGATAAAAAGTAGGATGCAGATGAGATCATATCGACGACGTATAATCATTAGATCTTGAAGCAGGACAATACCGGGTGTTCTTGTCTGTTCCTTTACAAAACTCAAACATTGTCTAACAATAGAGTCGTACAAGCGACAGCTGCCCAACATTCGCGCCCTCATATATGATCGTTTTTCAGTAGTCATAAAAAAATTATTAAAATTGAATCGTTGTGGTCCGATAAATAATAAATTTCTTCTTTTTTAAAATAATTTTTATTCAATTCTTCTCAATCGATTGTTAGTTTAACTATTCAATTGAAAAGAGAGAAAAATAATCTCTTATCTCTCTAGACAAAAACATTTTGGGATTTAATTATATATTGACAATTTTACAAGAAGAAAAATAATTATTTTAATTTTATTAAAAATTCATTAATATTTATTTTAATTTATTTTAATCAAGTAAAAATGTGATTGGCATGAAGATGATTTCAGAACAATAATTATGTCAATTTTAAAAAGAACAAATTGTTGGTGAAATTTGTGAGTATTTTACAAGTGTCCAAGTCAAGTTCAAAGTAAGATAAGATACATATAATAGAAGGGTAGATTTTGTTAAAATAAATAATAATAATAATAGTAAGGGAATTGTAAAAACCCACGTAAGGGTATATCATAAAATTAAATAATTATTATCAATTTTAATTTATAACAAATATGATATATAAGTCATTATTATTGCAGTAATATTTATTTAGCATTAAATAAATGTATTTAACATAAAAAAAAAAATCCGAGGAATTTTTTTTTCAATAAAAATATTTTTTTTATTAGTCGCATACTTGTATTACAATCTATGTAGCGATCTAACGTCGAATATTTAATAGACACGAGCTCAGCAATTCACTGAAACCACTGAAAAAAAAAAAAAAATTTCCTTCGTAGTATCCTGATGGATGTATTAGTCGTTGAGAAATGCCAAAAATTCAAATATTGAAAGTATCACGTGCGTGCGACAACACAAGGCGTGAATCTGCAGAGACTTAGTAATATTGATGTTGGTGAAAAGAGATTGACAAAAAAATAGTAACAGCAATGAACAGAAGACTGCTTCTTTTTAAAAAATTTCAAATCCACTGATCGGTGATTTACGATAACTCAAAATACAGCTGCCACATAGTTTGTGGTCACCAAAATGTCAAGAGCCTGCATCTCCAAGTCCCGTATATATTCACTGTTAATTTTACATCGTTTCATCGTTCACTTTAGTTCTCTACACCAATAGATGGTCAGTGTGATTAGAATCCTTGTTCGGAGCTCGAAGATGTGTTTTGACTGAGACATCCATAATTTGGAAGCTATTGTCAACATTTATCGTTACCACAATACTATGAAACGTACATCACTCAAGTGATGACATAAGCCTCAGCTTTCTTCTATTCTTTACAGTTGTTGTACCACAACAATAATATATTTATTATTCTTCAAATATCTGTAATATAAATTTGAACCACAAACATGCATTTTTGATTCGAAAACGCTTTTTCTTTTTTTTAAATTTAATGTTTAAGTTGTTGAAAATGTCTGTAAAGATTTAAAGATAAAATGTAACGACAAATAAATGTATTTATAATTATGTTACAATAATGTTCGCTAATTATCGTCTGAGTGAGTTTAAAGGTAACTAATTATTCATATATTTTCCTGCAGTTTGAAATGAGAATCGTTGACAAATGAGCATCTTTAAAAATGGGAAGACCCTCGTCATACATTTTTTCGAGGTAAGAAAAAATATTGACCACAAAGATGTTAACCATTAAATATTTCTAAAACTGTTTTTCTTATTTTATTTTCCTAATTGATTGTTGATTGATTGGAAGTCTGTTAAGCATTTGACTATACAATAATCATTATGTAAAATATAGCATAAAATTTTTTTCTGTCATTTACACGGCTATTTAAATTGTCTTAAAAAATTCAACTACATGGAAAGAACATTCCAGTAAAAAAAAATACCATCCCCCGATAGACAACGATGAAAATCAGGACGTGAAAATAATAAAATTTATGAATATGTGTTTAAATTTGTACTTCCTCAATTTTCATAAAATTATTGATGGAAATTAGAAGTACAATTTCTGAATTATCATGAGATCAATATTTCCTCATAGAAAATGACAACTGTTTTGTTCATTTTTACATCAATTTACAGTACTTCTAATACTCACTGAAATTCAATGATATTTAAGGTATTGCATGATGTAAATATGATACTGATTTTTATTGGACAATTGTTATCATCTAATGAATTCATTTTGTATATTATTTTTAACACATTATTTCTGTCACAAAATGAAATCATCGGTTGATGCAAAAATGATGGAAATATGAAGGTAATTCCGTACATATGTTTTTAGGGTTTTAGAAATAAACATGAAGTGTATGAACCTACTGGATTATCGATCCTATAGGATTATAAATCCTTTTACAACCTAGAGTTTCTTCAAAAAATCTATCCCACCTTGGGCACAGCGATCCATCGTCACTTTTCGTATAAGTTCGTAAATTTCCGAACGTTTTTCATCATGGCGTCGTGATCTATTCCAAGAAGACGCTGTACTGCCATGTTTGAAGATATTTTTGGCGCGACCAAACGTAACCAAAACGTTCCTAAATTTTAAAGTGATTTGTTTATATTGTGATTTATAACTTGGTGAGTTTCTAAAATATCAGTGAAGAAATTAAATTAAATTATTGTGTTGGTGTTAGAATAAGCTGAATTATTGTTAATTATTTGTGAACTTTTGGATTTATATTTGAAAGCCTCTTCTTGATAGACTTCAGAAACGTTAGAGATTGTGGAAGTTTCCAGAAGGTAATAATTTAATACATTATATGTTTTTTATGTGTATACTTATATATTTATATAGGTATTACCTCATTATTCCAGTACAATGATTCGCTATCGATCAACTAAAAAATCATCTGATCCTTTTACCATCCGACGTAATTATTTAAAATTGCAAAAAGAAAAATTAGCCTACTTGCGAGATAAGTCTGATAATCGAAAGAAAATTGAGTTAAGTATTTCAATGGGTGCTAATTCCAATCATCAGAATAGTAATTCAAATATCTTTTCACAACCAGTAAACGGTGCTGTTGAGGCTACTATTAATGTTGATGCGTCTAGTTCTCAAACACGTAATGAGTTTCATATTGATACTACAAGTCATTGGTTTGAAGAGAATGATTCGGATGACTTTGATGAATTTTTAAACATAGAAGAGTTTATCATCAGATGATGATAGTGATGATAACAATGATAATGAAATAACCGAATGTAATGAAAGCCATGATTTGGATCAATTCAAGCAGAAACTTGCACAAGTTTTTGTTACTACAAATATTACTCATGTTCAAGGAGATCAAATTTTATCCGTTTTACATTCGCATCCTTGTTTCAATGTTGCATTGCCTCGCTCAATGAAAACGCTCCTTAGGACACCCAGAAAACCTCTTCAAACTATACGTATGGGTGAAGGTGAATACTACCATGTAGGATTAATTGCAGAAATATTACTGAAATTGAATACTCTTCAGGATTTATTGGTTGATCATTTAATAATTGATATTCACACTGATGGCATGTCTGCTCATCACAGCACTAATACTCAAATATGGCCTATTCAATTTAGAATAATAAATATAGCGAATGATAAACCAGCAATAATTGGTGTGTATGTCGGTTCACGAAAACCATCTGATGCATTAGAATATTTTAAATATTTAATTGAAGAATTTACATCTATCAGTCAGGCAGGAGGTATTTGTTATAAAAAAAAATTAATCCCAATATTTTTGCGAGGTTTAATTGCAGATGCACCTGCTCGAGCATTAGTTCTAAATCATCGAGGGCATAATGCTACAAATCCATGTTCCAAATGTAAGATATCGGGACAATCATATCAAAGAACAATGTGTTTTTTAAGCACCATCAATGAGCCTCGTACCTATGAAGAATATTATTATGCTACAGATAGAAATCATCATTTGCCAACTGGAGAATCTCCTTTAAAATATTTAGGTATTAATATGATTAAATTTGTTCCCTTTGAATACATGCATCTCATATGCTTAGGGGTTATGAAGAAATTTCTGACCGCAGTAATTGAAAAAAAATATAAGATGCCGAATTTATCAGCTACTGACATAAAACATGTATCAGATAGATTGTTAACAATTGAAGCTCGCTGTCCTTATGAGTTTTCGCGCCATCCTAGGCCATTAGAGGACTATCAACAATATAAAGCAACTGATTTCCGACAAATATTATTATACACGGGACCAATTATTTTTCATGGAATGATAGATGACACTGCTTATAGACATTTTTTGTTATTACATACTGCTTGCCGTGCGCTATCAGTAACCAATCCAAATGTAATGAGCTTGGAACATGCTGAAATTGCATTTAAAGTTTATGTAGAATGTTGTTATGATATTTATGGACCTACGTTTCTTACTTACAACATACACGGGTTATTACATGTTATTGATGATATTAAAATATTTGGAAATTTAAATACATATTCTGCTTTCCCATATGAAGATAATATGACGTTTTTTAGAAAATTTTTGAGAAAACCGGGAAAATTATTACAACAATTACATAATCGTATTTCTGAAAATCGGAACTTCTGCAATATAAAACAAAAAATTTCCAAGATAAAACCTCTTCATAAACATTCAAATGGACCAGTGGTATCAACTAATTGGAATTCAACTTATCAACAATTCAAAGGATTACAATTCGAATATTTTAAACTGATGGCTAAAAATGATCGTGATGATTGCGTTATTCTAAAAACAGGAGTTATCTGTCGCATTTTGAATATTATAAAAATTCATTCATTAAACGAATATAGACTCATCGTACAGAAATATGATTCCATAAGTAATTTTTATAATATTCCTTATGGCCCAGAATCATATTTTTTTGGAACTTATATTTGCAGAAATCTATGTGAAGAAATAGAGGAAATATCACTCAATGATTTATATGCCAAAGGTTTCAGAATGCCTTACTGGAATAATGGAATAATACAAAATGAAACATATGTTGTAATGACGTTACTTTCTAATCATTAATATTGTTATCTATACAGTCATGTATCCACCTACATCTCATCAACATGAGTATCAAACACCACCAGCATCACATATTCCATCTCCAGCAGGATCATTTTATTCTGGACTACCACCAGCACCAAACAACGCATCTTCAACACAAACATTTCATTCTGGACCTCCACCACCAGCACCAAACAACGCATCTTCAACACAAACATTTCATTCTGGACCTCCACCATCAGCACCAAACGTACCATCTTTTGCATCAACACCGCACAGACCAATACCATCACAAGCAACTCCAGTACCTTATCCTTCATCATCATTTGGGCCTGGACCAAGTGCACCAGTAGCATTTCCAATAAATTATTCCGGCTCTTTATTGCCAGCACCAAGTCATTCATCATCAATTGTGGACTTGGGATCATCACCAACGCCTGGACCAACTCCACCAGTAACATCTCCAACACTTTATCCTAGCTCTTCAATACCGGCACCAAATCATTCACCTTCTGTCGTCAACCTAGCACCACCATCAACAACCTGTTTAGTCCAACATTCTAGCTCAATACCACAATCAAGATCATCGCCTATGACGCACTCTGAGCCATCAACAAGTCATCAACAGCCTGATAATGGAACCAGAACTCAAGATAACCCAATCGATTTAATTCCAATAATTCTCCAGAAGATCGACCAATTGGTGTAAGTAGAAAATGATTCGGAGTGATATTTAGAAAAACGTTGAGATCGCTAATAATAATATTACATCATTACAGATTAGACGTAGCAGCATTACGAAGAAAAGCAGATCAATCAGATACAGAGGAAGAAGAATCATTCGAGCCACCGACAGGGTTTCCACTGAGAAATTTGGAACAGTTCGATATATTCGAGAACAATCAATCTCAAATGAAATTGTTGGTATGTATGACATAATCTAATAATTATTCGATATCTAAAATATCTTTATAATGCTGTTATGATTTTTTTAGCAACGACACCTCGAATTTGTCGGTGGACAAAATTTAAGAGATGCTCTTCATCGATTTGTGCGGTCTTCGATGTCTAACAATTTGGCTGAAAATTTCACGTGGACCGGCAAATCCAACGGGCAACAAAACAAAAGGGCTTTGTACTCTTCTAAATTAGCTAAAATTTTTTACAGTAAGTACTTTAGATTCTTATATTTGTAATTCTTTTATTAAAATGTACGCATACGTGCATACATAGTTCACAATTATTTGTTTATAAATTAATAACGTTATTTTGTCCAGGAGCTGCTAAGAAGGTTAAAAGAGTTGGAAAATTTACGGGAAGCGAATTTATTGCCAATATGAGAGAAATCTTAAGATCCTACAAACAGACTGCCAGAAATGCCCGATTACCATCCACTATTCAAGGCCAACGTAAAAGGAGAAGGGAAGATGAAGAACGACTATTTCCGGATCACGACGACGACGACGATGATGATGATGATGAATAAAATGTGGACATCAAGATTTAAATCAAATAATATATTTATAAATGAAGTTTATATATTTAGAATATCTGGATACATGCAGTTTTATGATTCTCAATGTTACCTTTTATATAATTATATTATTATCATTCCCAACTATTATTGTAATGTTTTGTAATGAATAAGTTGAAAATTTTATAATAAAGTTTGTAATTGACAACACATTATTTTATGTTACAATTTCAATTGAAATGTCCATACACAAATATATATATAGGCCCAGGTATATAGGGATAGGTATTTTATGACCCTCATGGCATGATCCTCCTGTGAGGCAAATATGATGGAAAGCGATGACTCATGCTGTGACCTGAAATTGTTGTCAATTTCCTAGGCAAGTAAACCCGAATATCGTGATTCAAAATTTAAAGACATTTCAATTACTAATTTTCGTGAAAAGTAATGAATCACTATCAACATTACGTTGCTTATTTTTGTTGAATCACGTATTTTCATAAAAATTAGTCTCATATGCCGGATCATAAGAAATGTAATATTGATGCATACGATGAT
>NW_023276441.1:0-5958 GCF_013357705.1 Chelonus insularis
TCTTAAAACTCATGACATTTACCGGGTAATGGACACGACATTAGAAAAATCTTTCAAATAAGCATAAAAAACGGCAATGTCATAAATTAAATAGGAAATTATGTAAGAATTATGTCTACTGGATAGAACAAAAAAAAATGGTAAAAAATTGACTTTTTCTATAAATAAAATAACTTTGAAAATTAGATTTTCAAATCAACCAATCACAACAGCGTCATCATTTTATTCGTTCTCTGATTGGTCGATTTAAAACTTGGTTTTTGAAAATGGTTTTTTTCTTAGAAAAATGATGGGATTTTAATCTATTTACTAGACATTCATTCTCTTAATTATAAATCAAATTAGTAATTCCATAGTTTTTTATGCTCTTTTGGGAGCATTTTCAGATTTCATATTGGATTCCCGGGAAATGTCATGAGTTTGAATAAAAGAGAGAGAGAGAATATAGAAAAAAAAATTATGATATTTATTATTAAAAGTTGAACACAAAAAGATAACCGAATAAATATCGATTGATCAGCGTCTATTGACAATAAAATATATTTATTAACAATAAAAGAATCCCATGAATTTATTCATAGACATTTTTATAAACAAATAAAAATTGTTTATAACAAAAAAACTTAGATTTACAGAATCGAGTTATTTTCGAGGAAGTTGTATATTGCGATTAATAATAAAATAATCTCTAATAATTTTTTTATTGTTATAAACAAACAAAAATTGTTTATAACAAATAAACTTGGATTTACAGAATCGAGTTATTTTCGAGAAAGTTGAATATTGCGATTAATAATAAAATAATCTCTTTAATAATTTTTTTATTGTTATAAACAAATAAAAATTGTTTATAACAAAAAAACTTGGATTTACAGAACGAGTTATTTTCGAGAAAGTTAAATATTGCGAATAATAATAAAATAATTTCTAATAATTTTTTTATTGTTATAAACAAATAAAAATTGTTTATAACAAAAAAACTTGGATTTACAGAATCGAGTTATTTTCGAACAAGTTAAATATCGTGATTAATAATAAAATAATCTCTAATAATTTTTTTATTGTTATAAACAAACAAAAATTGTTTATAACAAATAAACTTGGATTTACAGAATCGAGTTATTTTCGAACAAGTTAAATATCGTGATTAATAATAAAATAATCACTTTAATAATTTTTTATTGTGAAAAACAACTTAAATTTTTTTTTCTCCAGAATGTTATTAGAATTGAATAAACAATTAGGTATTATTGAATACAAAAAAAAATGTTTTTTATTTATTGCAATTTTGATATTACAAAAATACTGTTCAGTACATACTTTATGTAGTCATACTTCCTTACATAGATAAACTTATGTTTTTACTCAATCAGTGAACTTTTTCCTTATGTCTAAATGTGTTCTTTTCAATATTTGAAAAAGAAAACAGAAAAAATCAATATTTGATAATGACAAAAACTAAAACTTAATCAGTCAATAGCTCACTGTGAATGACTGGTCATTCTTTCTCATCAAAAAAAGTTATTTCTTTAAAGTACAAATCAAAATACATCTTTTTTCCTACTTCAACTATTCGAATATAAGGTACATGTAACAATTTTTAAATATTTCTCAAAAATTGAAAAAAAAAAATTTCGTTTCTCTCTTAAAGAAAATTGGTTTTAAATAACAACGAACTTTTTTAAATTTCCGTACAGATAACTAAAAATATTCCTTTTATGTTTTTACGTTTGTATCAATTTTTGATATAATAGAAAACAAATAAAAAAATTTAACTGATCATCTTTATAATTAATCAAGTTTTAGAATTTTAGCCTCACTTGAACATAATACATCATCGCCAAACGGGGTTTTTCGTTTTAATGGTCGGTAGCCATTCTCTAACTCTTCCTGTGTAAGTGGCTTCTCTTTAGTTTTGGTTATTTTATCCATATTCGCTATGTAAATGATTATTACTCCCCCTATGAAAATAAGATGATAGTAATTGTTATTATAGTTACTATTATTAGTCATGTTTATTATTTAAATTTTTCATTTGAATTATATTTGATAAATATTATTTACTTAAATGATGACAAAAAAATGAAATTATAAATTACTTCTAACCTTTATCGGGTCTGACTTCACCGATAATATTAACATGACAACCTTCTTGGTAATTTTCTGCTTTGGTAGGGTCAAAGTTTGATACCTGAATCCTGACACGATAAATCCCATCAGTTAATACTCCGGAACCGTACGTAGCTCCATTGAATTCATTAGTAACAATACTTTGCTTAATATAAGCATTTGTACCTAAGAACAGCAATTCATATATAATTGTAATATTTAGTTTTTTCATTTTTCATGACAACAAAGCAATTGATATGAATAAAGTACATAGAATGTAATATATTAATTAAGTTAGGATTAATACAGAATTCAAGAAAATAAGCAACTTACTGATTAAGTTTGTTTGAATTTTATTTAAATCTTGGAATTCGACGCTGATAATTTCGTTAGTTTTTTTATTGATATTGTAAGTTCCTAATAGTTCTACTTTAGTATTTTTATTGACAGATAATTCTATGTCTGCTACTATTCCACAAGGACTATCAGCATATGTTGGATAAACTTTATGTCCATATGCTCCACGAATATTAATAATCTATAAATTTAGAAAAAAATTTACAAGAATATTGCAATCAGTAATATTTCAGAGATAAATGAGATAAAGTGTATAGAGAAAGAAGATTTAATATTACTTACTGTACCAAGGGATATCTTATTGACAAATTCTTGAGCTCTATCATTCCAAAAAAGAAGCCGTACTTTCCTCCCCATTGTGTTATTAACAATTACTTTAAAGACGTTCTTCGTGTCTTTGGAAACACTTTTGAAACCTTCAATGCATTCTACATAACCTTTCAATTTCCTACGATTACGATATTAATATCAATTGTGTTAATAATTTCTGTGTTTATGATAAACAAAATAAAAAAATATAAAATATCCCTGTATTTTGTAACTAAAATCAGTTTTAGAAATTTCTTAATAGAAAATAATATTAATTAGAACCTTAAAATTAAAAACTCAAAATTACTTTATTGAATATAAATGAATAAAAAAAAATATTTACAGTTCGGTATCCTTTGCAGTGTATTCATCAATTTCACCATTAGATGTAAATTTATAAATATTTGATGTCATTTTTAATAAGAGATTTAACAGAAAAGTTTTAATAACAACGAAACGTGACTTATTCTATTTGTGATAAAACCGGAAATGGATTGACTATGAATATAAATATGATTAATGATGTATTGATAATCACCGGTCGATAAATTTTAATCAATTCATTGAACCGAGTATACATGATCCTCAATAATTACTTTTAATTGTTACCACCAGAGACCAAAAAGAAAACGGCAACTTCACTCACCTCAATATAATTATTTATCACTGTTATCAGTTATTTGTGAAAAACATTGAAATTTCCAATTTTGCAATTTATGTGAATAAAAAAAAAATCTTCTACTTATATATGATTATTAATCGATTTTTACAATTAAGAGTTTTCGATCATTCAGTTATGTATTGATCTGAAAATATTTTCAATAGAAAACTATAAAATTGAAGTGTATCATTTGACATTTGACATATGATGTAAAGTAATAATTCATATTCTAAGGTAAATTTCATAATGTTTAATTGATGTAAATCAATAAAAAATTAAAAAATGATATACATTTTCAGATTGAAATTCGAATCATATTTTTATACAAGTATTTATTGTAATTATGATTATCTTTTTCACAGTTAAAATTAAGTTACATTGGTTATTGTTGGATATATTTTATTCACTATCAAAATTATAATCAATTCAGGATTGGATATAATTAATTGATTTTTTCGGATGAGTCACATATTAAAATCAAATCTGTCATCGCTTTTCAAGTAAGAAAATAATATTATTAATTGAATATATCTAACATGCAAATAGATCAAAATTTATATTTTAAACATTTAATAACGTAACTTAAATAAATTTGTCAACTAAGAAAGATCAGAAAATTACTGATTACTGACTAATATATTTTACAGTGATAAAAAATTGTACTTTATGTATGTATGTATATATATATCAGTGATGATTTTACATTATAAGTTAAAACATATTTAATTTTTTATGTTTTTAATATTTTTTTTAACTGTGTAAAATATAAATTTTTCAATAAAAAAATATAATATGATATTCAATTTCTTATTAAGTACTTAATAATAAAAAAAATATGTTTATTAACTGAATGTTTTTTTTCAGGTTTGCAGAAATTACCAAATCTTAACTTAACTAATACTTTCATTAAATACCAAACTGATTTTTTTTAACAAAAACAAACTATTGAATACTCTATATACCAACTATTGCTTACTAGATAAAAAACGTACTTTTACTATAATATCAAAAAAAGACTAAATAATAAGAAATAAGAAACAATACATCACGATAGATTGAAAATCAATTTTAAGAAGTTATTAAAATCTTTACTTTTCTTTCCTGTATCGTTAATTTTTGCTATGAATTAAATAACCGTAATTTTATATTTATCTGATAATTACTTAATTTTGTTACTAATAATAAGAATTAACCAAAATCATTCTTTTAGCTAATTGTAAATAAATTACTAATTGTCATACAAAAAATTTATTAGTACATTATTCAGTGAAAACGAATAACTTGATAATTATAAATAAAAATTTAAGAAATTACAATTGATTTTTATAGTTCATTAATATCTTTTATTTCATGTTTGCTGTATATATCAACGAATATACTTTTATACATATCTTAAAATCTTAAATCAAACATTTAATTAATCTAAGATTAATTTACATATTTTTTGAATCTGTGACTCTCAATAAACATTAGTAAAAACTATATCTATAATTTCTTTTATAACATTTGAAAAAAATTTATTACTCAATTCAGTGTTGTTTACAATTATGGGTCGAAGGAAAATGAATCTTACGCCTGAAGAAGAAATTGAACATAAAAGAAGACGTCGCGAAAATAATGCTGAAGCTGCCCGTCGTTATAGGGCAAAACGTAAAAATCAGAAAGCCCTTACAACTGATACAAATCTTCTCCATGATATGAATTCCAATGGGAATACATCTCAGTCAATTAATAATATGAATAAAAATACGAATACTTACAATAATGATAATAATAATGGTAGCAGTAGCAATGTTCTTTTAGGTAATTCTACATTACAAAGCCCAAATACGGCTAATGGCATCTTTAATGTAAATCTACCAATCGTCATAAATACTGTTACAGAAAACATTTCTTCAAGTTTCACTAACACAAGAAGTATTTCCGAACATTATATTGGAAAAATGGACGTATACTGTTGTCATTGTAACGCGAAACACTTTAATGCTGAAAAAGTTGCAAATAAAGGAATGTCTTTCAATGACTGTTGCCATCATGGTGAGGTTAAACTTGATCCGTTACCGGATTTCCCTGAATTTTTAAAATCGTTATTTGAAAATACTCATCCTAAATCGAATAATTTTTTCCAATGTATTCGTCGATTTAACAACTCTTTTGCTTTTGCTTCGTTCAATGCTAATTTAACCGATTTATCTTCTCAACGTCGGGGGTCCATATTGTTTTAAAATACAAGGACAAATATATTACCAAATCAATACTGCACTTTATTCTTTACCAAATGAAAGTTCAAATTTTGGACAATTATTCTTTATAGATGCTCAAGAAGCTTTAGAAATTCGTTTGAAAAATAATATAGAGTGTGATAGTGAAATCTTGAAGGAACTTGACACTTTCATGCGACAGAATAATGTATTTGCAGATTCTTATCAAATGATGGCGAAAGAACTTAATAAACAATGTTCCAATAGTAATAATAGTAATGATGACCCAGAATTGCATTTAATGTTTACATTGAAACCAGG
>NW_023276442.1:0-80551 GCF_013357705.1 Chelonus insularis
GTTGAAAATGGGTGTCCTAGGGAGACTAAGAGATAGAGACTAGAGCTAGATGGGACTAGAGCCTAGCGACTAGTATGATAATGCTTTTGTGTCGGCCACGTTTCCTCCAAAGAAATTCATTATCACTAAACCGTTCTACCGGGAGCAATCCGGTCTACAAGGACAGGCGGGTAATAGGTCACCCAGTCTACAAAAACGCTCATATCCTACCAAAGCAGGAACCGTTCTACAAAGAAATCATCTCACTAAAACCGTCTCCAATAGATCATGTTCTACAAAAAATGGGAGTGCTTAGGTCGTCATCCTACCGAGAACTGCACATAATCTCCGGAAGAAGAACCGTTCCTACCAAAGGGAAGGACTCATATCACTAACCGTCTATCATAGGAGGGTCCACGTCTACAGCTGGTTGGTACATTAGTCGGTACTCCGTAACAACTACACATAATCTACTGAAAGAGGGACCGTTCCTACCAAAAGAATCATATCGCTCTAAACCATTCTACACGAAGAATAACACGGCCTCCCTATACAAGAAAATGAGTCATTACGTCATCTTCCGTACAACTACACGTAATCTACGAAGAAGGGACTGATCCTACAAATAAATCATAACTAAACCATTCTACAAGAAGCACATAGCCTACACACGCGGACAGGTAGCTTAGGTCATCCTTCGGTACAACTACACATAATTTACGTCAAGAGGAACTCCTTCTACTAAAAAAATCATATCCCTTGCTGTTCTGCACCACAAACATAGTCTACAATGAAGATGGGCTCATTTATGAGGTTCTTCTGTCTAACTGCACATAATCTACGTCCATTTGGTCGGTTCCTAAAACGTAACCATTTACCTACACTGTTCTACAACATACACCTGGTCTACAAAGACATTGAAAAAATTTCCTTGTTCCCTATAAAAACCACGCACGTACTACACAGAACAGGTCCCTTCCTACAAATATACCTACACTGTTCTGCAACAAGAACATACTATACAACAATTAAGGGTTTATTCAGGTCACTTCCGCTGAACCCTTCTATAATAATGATATGGTCTACAACAATGAGGGGTATATTAAAAAGTTCCCTTTAACCGAACTGAGCACCTTCTACAACGAATTCGCCGGTTTCGACAAAACCTCCATATCACTTAACTACTCGACGATGGAAATCAGTCTACAATGATTATTAGCGTATTCCTCTGGGTAACCACAGACATTCTAAATCGAGCTACACCATTCCTACAATACAATCACATCACTTTACTGTTCTACAAATAAATATATGGTCGCTAAGACATAAAAGTACTTCAAATCCCTCCCCAGCGAATGAATCGTTTACCTCATACTTCAACACTACACACACACACGTACTACACTTGTCTACGCAAACATACAGCTCCTACACCTCCGATATTTGGCTTCGTCACATTCTGCCATCCAAACATAACCATCCTCACATCCTACTATACTCAAAATCAACAAATACACCGATCCCTTACATACTTATCTTGAAAAAGACTTGAACACTAACAACATGCAAAATAACTGCTCATCATATTCATCAACTATTAGCTACAATTATAATTCTTGTTAGCCTAAAACATACACTCTTAGGGAAAATAACTTCATCATATATGCCTATAAAGATCTTTTATTATACGCTTATTGGCAAACAAATTTATTATATCACACATCAAATGTCACTTACTTCATCTATTTGCCCTACATTACAATCCCCTATCTTCTAAAACACTTTCCTTACACTTCTCGTAAGTAGACTTGCAATTAAAATAAACCATACGTATATATACTGCTTATTCCCTAAAACTACAAATATTTAAATGCTCCTTTTACAAACTCCATTACTCTTACATACTAATTCGATTATACCTATTCAGTCTACCATCATGCACCATACCCATTAATTCATCCATTACATATTTAAACTATTCACAAACAACTTTACATTCGTAACCCATATTTTCGTCCCATTATTACGCAATTTCCGAAAATAATATTCACTTTTACATTTACTCATGCCAATTACTTCTCTCTTATTTCATATTAATTGGTCATTTTTCGCCGCACATCGTCTATTCATTTTTACCTATTATTATTATTATTCAATATCATTTATTGCCGACATTTTTTTCCGCCCCACTTCTACTTTATTATTACACTATTCATTTCAGTTAATTCATTTCAATACAAAATAATATTCATCACGTTTATTGAATAATTCAATTATTTAAATTTTTTAATCTACGTGTCATTCTAATATAGTACATTAAAGTACAGTGCATTTTTACTAAATCTTTTTTGGCAGTGTAAAATATAGTAATAAACGAATCATTTATATCTAATAAAGTCTTGATAATTTTTAAATCATACCTTTTTATTATTCAAGTTAAATAATCGTTTATCGTTATCATCAATAATTATAAATGCATTCTCAACTTCACACTACTTACTTCATTTTTATTACATTACTCAATTATGTCACAATTTACCTTCTTCTATCTCTCTTTACTATCAATTTCATTAATAGCATTTCAATTGGTCCAATAAATGATTACCCTCATTTAAAATTAACGATTTACTTGTTTATTATTGTTGTTGGTACTTTTTTTCACTAAAATAAACCGCTTCTCTCACCAGCATTACATGCAGTCTTATCTTATTTTTTATTTGTTTTATCATATCTCAACAACTTGTATATATATATACTTATATATATATATATTCTACGATTATATCATATCATACTATTATAAATAACAGCCATTCGTACTTACATTAATGCTTATACTCCAATTTTTAAATAATTTTCATGTCATGGCGTATAAATTAAATTCACATAAATAACAAAAAAAAATTTACAATATTCATATTACAACAATTTATAATCGCCAACAAAATAAAATTCCATTTCATTATGCCGTCTTTCCCATCTATGTATATATATCTATATATAAATATGTACATACATAAATTATATCAGTCATATAAACTTGTTTTTTCATACATCTGCTCATACTTATATGTCGTTTTCATATAAACTTCGGCAGACCGGGATTTGATCGATGGTACATGTAAGGATGAGAAGGTACTCCGGTAAAATGTCTTTGACGTTGATGTGAAAGTTGAGAATGATGAGCTCCAACTATTCCAGGAGGAGGTTGCAGTAAATGTGTTGCACCATCACCAAGATCTAATTCCAATTCTTGTTGTTCTGCTAATTGAAGGGCACCAAATGATGCTGTTGCCATTGCTACATCCGGTACTATTCCCGACAAATGGCCGTCATTGCACTGATTACTTTGTAATTGCTACAAATACACACATTATATTTTATTATTATTATTAAACTATTAAATACACTAAATATCACTTACCTCTCCTGGAAGTCTATAATTCTCTCCTTCAGTTACTACAGCAGGAAGTTCATGCCTCATTCCATACGATGAATTTGATCGAGGAAACGTCATGTTTCGGCTATAACACGCTGATGCTGTTGTACTACTATTCACATTAACATTTTCCATATTTTCCAATTCCATTATTTTTTCGTCATGTTCTATTGAATTATAATATGCAGCATTCTATAAATTAAATAAAACAAATATCATTTCATTTACTGCATTAATATATTTATGCATCATGTACAATGCTAATATGATAAATGAGACCTCTTGATCTATTATCCATCGGATAAACCATTACAGTTATATGTAACGATAAGTTTTGCCAATCCCACGTCATACGTACTACATACGATACATGTAATGTCAATGTCATTGTGCTAAACTTAAAAAGTCATTATATAACTTTAACATTAAAGATTAAGGATAATTTTTTTCCAAATGAACACTTATTTTCTCTAACGGAAAAGTGGGAGTTGTTAAATATGTCTTCAGTGTTAGAGGGAAGATAAAGATTTACGCATACAGTATAATTCAGTAGTAGTATTATACTTGCGCTTTATATAATTCAAACCATTAAACGGTCACTTCAGCATTCTACTTTTTTGCAACGAGCAGTATTTATCTATTCCAAACAATTGTGCTTCACATATTACAACTATTCAAACTTTTTATTATCTCTAAGGCAAGTTTATTTTAATTTACAAATATTTTACCCATTTACTTTTTTATTCTTACTTGACAAAATACTTTAAATTAATTATTCAAGGACAATAATATAATATTACGCTGTTGCATCATACATCTTATATATTGTGCAGTTCAACTATCCTAAAATATTTTTTTTATTAAATAATTAACAAATTAATCCATCTATTTACTTTAAATAAAATTAAATACAATCATATTCATGATTTACTCTAAATCGACATTATGATAAATATATGCCAAAGAATATTTAATTATATGCTTATTATGGCATATTTTATCATTTATAATCATTGCATCAGATTTCAATTAATTCATTGTTTTTCTTATTCTTTTCCTTACAGGCTTAATTCTATAAAAATAGAATAAAATGTTTCCCATCAAAAATTTTGAATCTCTTCTTCAATTAAATGTCAACAAAAATTTCAAAATAAAAGATATCGATTGGAAATATCTTACAAATCCTGGCGAAAATTTTGGCAGTCTACTTTTTGCTGTCAATGTTACTTTACAACAAAATTCAGAAATTCAATTACTACATGTTATTGTTAAATTACCACCACCATCACCTTATCTAATAAAACTATTCAACAGTCCTTTTACCTTCAAAAAAGAAATTGAATTTTACAAAAATGTAACACCAACATTATTACAATTTCAACGAGAATGTGGTATTATTCATCCTGAAGATTCTTGGCCGGGTGCTAAATACTATGGCTCCAGAATGGGATTAACAAACAATAATAATTTTGATGAACAAGCAAGTATTGTTTTAGAAAATCTCAATTACAGTGGCTATCAAATGATTGACCGTTTAATTGGTTTAAATAGAATACAAACAGAGTTTGCAATTAAAAAACTCGCTGGACTACATGCTGTTGTCATAGCATTGAAAATAAAAAAACCTCAAATATTTCATGATAATGTTATGCCTGCACTCAAAAGTGCCATTACTGAAACAGTTATGCAATGTATTCAAGATATGATTCAAAAAGGTCTTAAAGATATGGAATCAATTAATGAAATAAAACCTTATATAGAACTTGTTAAAAAGTCTATAGATATGTCTGCAAAAATTATTGAAACAGAAAAACGCGATGAAACTTGGTGTACTTTAGTACATAATGACTTTTGGATCAATAATATGATGTTTAAATTTAATGAAAATAAACAAATTATCGATATGAAAATTGTTGATTTCCAATTGGGAGCATATGATTATGGTGTTAAAGATTTAGTTTTCTTCTTATTAACAAGCCCAGAAAATGACATTATTCAAGATATATTTGATGATATGATTCATTTGTATTATCAATATTTTATTGATACACTTAAAACATTAAACATCAATACCGATAACTTTAAACGAGATAAATTGATCGACTTAGTTGAATATTGTGCTCCATTGAAACTTTCACAATGTATTATGATGGCACAAGTTGTTAAATCTAAACCCGGTACTGCTCCCAAAATGGAAGATATTCATGATAAAGAAAGTTTTCTTAAAATGACAGGCGATGAAGCATATTATGACAAATTACGTTTAATATTTAATATTTATCAGAAAAAAAATTGGTTTTTAGCTAATCAAAATTAACAAAAACCAAAACTTCATTCATTATCATTATTTTAACAATTGTAATTAATTATATTATTAATAAATGTTTATCAATTTTAGTAATAATTCAATTTACCTCAAGAAAATCAGCAACAGCATCGGGCAAATTAAATTCACGAACAACACGTAATCGTATTTGTCGATTTATTTCATGTCGACAAGAGAGCGGTAAACTCATGGCTCGTTGACAACTTGGTGATTGTCGTAACTTTTGTTCACGTTTTAACATAGCAGAAATTGTCATTGAATCTGGAACTAAAAATATTTCATTTTCAATTTATTCGTAATAATTCATTATTTTCATTTCAAAATTACTACTATCATTATAGTTTTACCAGGTAGAGCTGCAGCAAGAATATCTACTCCAGCTGCACCCAATGATCGTGGTTTCTCATCAACCATATATAAAGTATCAGGTATATCAGGAATGTAATGTGCTCTTCGTAATCGTAATAATTCCGTTTCTTGATTCATTTGCTCTTCGACTAGACTCTAGATACATTAAAAATTTATCATATACATAAATTTCATTATAATACATCAATAATATATATATATATAAAAAAAATTGATATTCATTATTATAAAACCTTTATTTCCTCATAATACGGCATAAATAAACGAGGCCTAACAAATAATCCATTCCTCTTTCCACCTCTTATCCATGCATTTATACGTAAATTTTCACGTTCATCACCAATCATATGACTTGGAGGGGTCGATACTAAACCTCTTCTTATAGCCTAATAACGAAAAAATTACTAAATATATTTTTATCAATACTTTTTTATTACTCATTTTTTTTTAAATTCTTATTTTTTCAATAATATACCTGTGTTAAATTTTCATTATTTGATGGTAACACATGATCCATTCTCACAAGAGGTAAAAGCTCACTTAATATCTCACGAAGTTCAATATCACTAAGATCTCTCTTTTTAACACCTTTACGAGCAACTGAATGTACCGTATGACTTAAAAGGTTTGGTTCACGATCTTCCATTCGTCGTATTAATTCTTGTTCACCCCATTTCAACACAGCTTGTAAAACTTCAAGTTCACTTGCTTGAAGAAAATGACTCTGAAGAGCTTGTAATAAATGCGTATGATCTAATTGATATAAAACTGGTGAAGACGCTAACGATTGGAATTCTTCTCTCAAAAAATGTAACGCTTGTCGATGGACCCACGCTGAACCATGTGGTTGACTCCCCCATCTATAATGAAAATTAGCAATAAAATAAAAAACTCATTTTTAAAAAAAAAACACACACACAATTTTTTAAATCATTCAACAAACCTAAGTACAGTTGGTAATGATTCATGAGTAAGACACTCTAATATAAGATCTTCACATCCTTGAGATAAAATATCAAGTTCTAAAAATCGTCCAATTTGATACAACTCCATCGCTTCTTCCAACGGACTTGGACGCATACGGCCTGTATGCGTTAAGGCTTGTACTTCACCAAGACTTCCTGTACTACTTCCACAACCACTTCCTCGAAGAATTAATGAAAGATCAACTGTATCTAAATATACAGCATTTAATAATACTCGGGCATATCTCTTAGGAATAACACATTCATCGAGAACTATTCTAGTTGGTATATGAAGAGCTCGTTCTGTGTGATCTTCACCTGACCTTGAACGTCGTTGAATCAAATTCCGGAAGAACGTTGATCTAGCTGATAGTATAGCTTTATGACATGGTAATTCAAGTTTTGGTCGAAATCCATATTCTGAACTACCACTGTCAGGTCTCTGGTAATCACCATCGGACGTAAATACTAATGCTGCATCAGCATAATCTCCACTATCGAGTAAGTATCTGAGATCATGATCAAGATGATTTGGAGTTCCAAACTCTTCGGCCAATCGTCTCAATATATTTGGATCTAATGATGTATCATATGAACAAATATCTCCAGTATAAAGGTATCGTAGTAATGCAGAAAATACATGAACTTCTAAATTTGGTGTTCTTAAATCTAAACAAATACGAGCACCATAGCCCGGACATCCCGCTAATAATTCTCTAAAATATGGACAACGAGCTGAAAGTAACGCCCTATGAACAGGAAAACACGTTCCACGATAAACTAAATCAACATCCGTACAATGTTTATAATCATATAATGTTGAGAGATCTTGTTTAAATGTTGCTGCCGGTGGTCTTGCTAGCTCAGCTTGTACATGAAGATCTTTTAATGCTGCTAAAGCTTCATACTCTTCCAATAAAGCACTTGTTTCTAAAGGACTCCATGTACAAACTAATTCTCTGATTACACGACCATGATCACAAACTTTCGAAGAACGACGTCTTCTTATAAACTTCTTTCGTAATGTTGCAAAACCCGTCAATTTCTTTTTCCTCTCTCTAATATAATATAAAATATATTTTCATTTATTTACCATTACATTCAAGTAAAATATTTTTTTTACTTATCAATTTTATACATATTTCTTACCGTATACCCATGTTGAATTGATCAGTGTTTGATCCAGAAGTTGATAGTCTTGCCGCCTGGATGGGATCTCCTCCAATTGCGGCAAGATTTGAAGAGGCTGATGCTCCCATTCTTTGGGTCATACGTGTACCATTGTTTCTTTCTTTTCGTATTGACCAGCAATCACTCTTTTCAACGTCACTATCGTCGCCACGCTGCAACGCGCACGGTAGCAGAATCCTGAAGACATTCATTTCTCACCCAGACATCGGCCTAAAATTTCATAATTTTCAATATTATCATTTATTAATAGTAAAATAATACAAATCATGTTTCCATTTCTGCTTTATAACCTATTCAAATTAATTTTAATAAAATATATATAAAATATTGCTCTGTCAACATTGCAATTAACTTTATTTGTAACAAATACTTTTCAATGACCTACATTTTCAAAAAAATACGTAAGAAATATTATAAATTTTCTCATAATTATTAAAAACTATCCAATTCAATATGATTCATTTGAAAACAATAACATATAATTACCTGGGGTTTGATGAATCATTATTTTTCAATACTATATTATTCAATACTTTTAAATGCATATTTCTCATAATAACATACAAAAACATTTCTTGGACAACATACAGACGGCCATGTTTATATACTGAATACATTCATGGCCTAAATAATTTTTAGAGCTTCACCCTGTAAGAATCCACTAGAATTTTTTGTAAAACATATCCAAGTTATTCAATTACTGTTAAATACACGTTTTGAAACAGGCTTTTTTGACAATTTGTTGTTTTAAATCGTTCAACTGTAACATCCATTCTAGTAATAATTTTTTCACATTTTTCGACATTTTTATCATTTTTAAAATATTCAATACCTCATTATTCGCATGTTCACAAATTATCACTCATAAATCATGTATTCAAGTTACATTGAAAATACTCAAACGTAAACTATTAAATTGTTAAATAAACTTTCTGATAACATTTGTATCGTTGCACATCTCTGGTCATACATATATATATATATGTATATCTCAAGAATACTAATCAGCAGCCGTAGTTTGTAAACTGCTGCCAACATAGAAAAAGTATATCCATACAGTACAATTTATCTAAAATATTAAATATTAATTTTGATTGTTCAAAGTGAAAAATTTATTGAAAATTATTTATTTAAATTCTCAAAGAAATTTCAATATTTTGAAGCTCAAAATAACTCTAAATGAAGAAGAAGCGTGTGTGTAACAGAAGCACATGTAAAATTAAATTATGGCACCACTGTTTTGATCGTCATGCCTCTATTGACATAAATTGATATGACAATTGTTTTTTTTGCAAATTGTCCGTTTCAAATTATCCTTATTTAATTTTTTTTTCTCTAAATATATTTGAATCATTTTACAATAATAATAAGCACATGTAAAAAATAAATGAATAAATTATATTATGAAAATTTCTATATATAAATTTTATATACATATACATATTTTTAGAGAAATTATTTTTAATAACTGCTCATATATATTGTAATTAATAAACTTATATAAGTGATAATTACATCATATTATTAGCAATAAATTTTTTCATATATCTAATACATACGGACAAATGTCGTATGCGCTGCCGGCATAAAAGATTGATCAAAGGAATACTGTCTTACCTAGAAGCCCAAAAGTAGTTTCTTCCTGTCGCCAGAGTTTTTTTAGATGATACACTCGGCTTCAATAATACCTGGTATATCCTCGGAGAGCAATTACCGACCGCCGGTATGATTTTTTTATATTAAGTTTTCAATCTAGAATTTTTATATATCTTGGGCTAAATTGAAAAAACTAAAAAATTCAAGATAACATTAAAAATGAGAATAAAATGAGAATTTGAAATAACATTAAAAATGAGAAGAGACTAGTCTCTCTTCTTTGGTTATACAGTACCGGATGTAAATGCTGGTTAATTTTTTATAGGTTATACATACAATTTTCCTATACCCTCCTATAGAAAATTACACAGCATTCATGTCCGGTACTGTACATTGCTGCTTATATGTACAATGAACACCACGTTGTGTATAGATTATTTAACTTTCTCACACGCGCCGCTCATCTCTTTCACTCTCCATATAGAGTATTTTATTAAAGTTTTCCATAATTAACAATCAAATTGTTTATTACGTCTTCTTTTGTGATAATGTCAATAACTATGCTTGAAAACAATCAAGATAATGATTGTGTAATTTATAATAGCATCTCACGTAAGTGTTATTATTCTGATACAAATAGAGGTTATATTTTAGACTTTATTTTTGGAAATTTAATTTAAAAAATTCTGAAAATGACTTTTATTGTGATTATTCAACTATTTTTAAAATACGACTTATTATTTGTTTCAGCACTACTAAAAATTAAATTACATATTGCTGGTCCAGTTGTTCTTCACGCAATAGCACATACAAAATTACAAACACCGTTTGAAAAAATATCTGGTGGCAAGTCATTAGAATTATCTGATAATGATAATGACGAAGAGGATGAAGAATCTAATCTTATTGAAGATGATTTAGAATATTTAAGATCTCTTGATCCTAAAGACTGGAAAAATCAAGATCATTATGCAGTTTTAGGATTAAAAAGATTTCGATTTGAAGCATCGGAAGATCTTATTAAACAAGCATGTATGGTATTTTTGATCGTAATAATTTAATTTAATATTGGTAAAATAAATAAACTATTAACTTGATACATTTTTAGATAAACAAAAAATACTCAAACATCATCCTGATAAACGGAAAGCAATGGGAGAAGAAATACGTCCTGATGATGATTATTTTACGTGTATTACTCGTGCTTGGGAGATGTTAGGTAATCCAACAAAGAGACGTAGTTATGATAGCGTAGATCCATTCTTCGATGATACCGTTCCTGATGAAAAAGATGCAAAAATTGAATTTTATGATACGATGGGTAGAGCATTTGAAGATAACGCACGATGGTCTGTAAAACAACCTGTACCATTACTTGGTGATCAAGATACTTCAAGGGAAGATGTAGAAAAGTTTTATTCATTTTGGTATGACTTTGAATCTTGGCGTGAATATTCTTATCTTGATGAAGAAGATAAAGAGTCCGGTCAAGACCGTGATATGAGAAAATGGATTGAAAAAAAAAACAAAGCTACCCGCTCTAAAAGAAAGAAAGAGGAAATGGCAAGAATACGTTCTCTTGTCGATACTGCATATGCCGTAGATCCTCGTATTAAAAAATTCCAACAAGAAGATAAAGATAAAAAATTAGCTGCTAAAAGAGCAAAACAAGAAGCTGCTAAAGCTCGTCAAATGGAAGAAGAAAGGTTAGCAAAAGAGGCTGCACGAAAAGAACGTGAAGAAAAGGAAAAACGTGAATTAGAGGAAAAAGCTCGACAAGATTTATTAAAACAAGAACGTGAAGCAATGAAAAAAGCTTTAAAAAAAGAACGAAAAGCTTTAAGAGATGTTTGCAAAACTGGAAATTATTTTGCTGATAATCCTCAAGAAAGTATCAAACATATGGAAAGTGTAGAGAAAATGTGTGAATTATTTAAATTAAATCAATTGGAAGAAGCAATTAAAGAAATACAGTCCCAAGGTCGAGATGGCTTTCTTCGAATTATAAATGAAACAGAAAGTAAAATTGAAGCTGAACGACGTGCAGCTTCAGCAGAAGGAAATCCATCAGATTCACGCAATCCTTTAGAAAAACAAGTAAAAGCTCATCTTGTTCCTTGGTCGGAACATGATCTTCAATTATTGATCAAAGCAGTAAATCTTTTTCCCGCTGGTTCAAATCAACGTTGGGAAGTCGTTGCCAATTTTATTAATCAACATTCTAATAATGGCACTATTCGTGATGCAAAAGAAGTTTTAGCTAAAGCTAAAGATCTTCAATCTACTGATTTTAGTAAATCAAGCCTCAAACAGCAAGCAAATACAAAAGCTTTTCAAAATTTTATTACTGAAAAAAAAAATAAAGAACCTATTAATGAACGTATGCCTGCAGTAGTGACAGAAAGATTAGATTCTCCTATTAAAAATTCGGAATCTAATCAACCCAAAACTAATGAAAATAAATCATCGCCGCCATGGACTCCTTCTGAGCAAAAACTTCTTGAACAGGCATTAAAAACTTACTCTAATATAACAGAAGCGCACGAACGATGGGATCTAATATCAAATTGTATACCTACTAGAACGAAAAAAGAATGTATGAGACGATATAAAGTAAGTTTAACCGTAGATACTTATTTTTATTATAAATTAAATTTAATAATATTAAAATTTTTATTTTTTCAGGAACTCGTGGAACTTATAAAAGCAAAAAAAGCAGCACAAACTACATAATGAATACATTTTATTTAGCCTAAAGTATTATTAAATTAATTGAATAAATTGAAAAGTGTACTGAAAAATCATCTAATTGTGCATTCAATTTTATTCAAACTATCAAATACGTTTGCGGTCAAGTGCGGTCTGTATATTAGCATGTATCATATTGATTATTGAAATATACATTGTATATATGTATATATATATATATATATATGCATATTTGAATATATATATATATATGTATATATATATATGTATAGATAAAACGAAAATCTTCAAGATTATTTATTTCAATTAATATAATATTTGTATGTTTTTATTTATTAATAAAAGGTATTCAAGTATACACACATTAGTTTCCCAAAATCCTTATATTTTACTTTGACACAATTTTGACAATAACAACAGCAATTATAACACAATAAATTCTGCGTCATTAGTTATTATTTACCGAGCGGAATTATGATTTTTAAAATTAATTTACTTATTAATTATTTTATAGAAGATGTATTTATATTTTTTTTATATAGTAATTGTCTCGGAACTTTTTACTTTTAAAATATGCCTTCAATTGATTTGTACAACAATACAATCATTTCAAATATGTGTATCATTGCCAAATTTTTTGTAAATGACAATCAAAGTGAGAATGAAAGACGCTGGTTATACAAGCGTTTTATATCAAATTACTCAATCAAATAGTATATTATTATAATTAACGCTTACAACAATATATGTTTGCTCGATCGTTTTCACAGCGATGATTTAATTCATACTCACTATTCACATACTCTTATTGATGATTTTCATGGACATGCTTCATAAAGTAAATGAAAAATGTTTAAAAGTTGCTAAAAAATTTTTACACAATCTTATTGATTTAATTATTTACATTTCTACTATCATTAACATGAATAATCAATGAATCTCTTTTCCAAGTTTATACCTACATCTAAACTTTATTCACGTATTAATATTATATATTCCTCTCGGCACTTATTCTTAATGTATTTCACACTCTAAATATACCCATTTTTAATTAATTCAATTTTCGCATACTCATTAAATCCATTTTCAAATAATTTTATTTATTATACAATACATTAATTTTAGTATGTAGTAGCGAGATTTTGCATTATTATCAAGTCTATATAACATTTTTATTTTTATTTCTTTAGAAATAAAATACATGGTCGTTTTATTATTTATTATTAATGTGCGTACATAATTAATTAATTCATTGATTAATTACATAATTAAATTCAGGCACTGGTCAAATTTTTAGAATAAAAATTTCTACAAGTTATTTATTATTACTTTTGCATTAATCATAATATTTTTTAAAGTATTTATTACTGAGACTTACAATGATGATGATGATGATGATGATGATGATAATAATAATAATAATAAAACGAATTCACTAAAACCCTTAAAGAAAACAAAAAAAAAAAAAATTATTAATAAAAATAATATCATAAGAATGATTACTATTAATATGCTTGATAATAATTGTGTCAATAATAATAAAGAAAGATTAATTTTTCTCATTTAAAATAATCGAAAAAGTAAGTTTTTTAAGTCATAGTCATGTTTGAAATAAAACTTACTATTAAACAATTAGACTAAATAATATAAATTACTGGATTTATGGATCCAATATTCGAGTAAATCAGTCACAACACGATACGAATGTTTTGCAAATTTTTACTTATGATCCACTCCACAGTCCCTGATATTTGCTATTCCAATTATTTATTCACCTTTTTTCTTTCCATTAAATTCATTGTTTATCTACTATAAACACTATCCATGAATACTATTATTTCTTTTTTTACGTATCTCTTTATCCCTTTTATTTCTTGGTTCAAATTTATTGTTGTTGTTTTTTTGTTTTTTCTTTTTTTACAATTGAAATAGTACAAAAAGACAGTAGACAATTGTAGTATAATAAGGACAACGTCAAAAAGCGACAATACAATAAAATCGAATGTGTATACCAATTAATGAGAATTTTTTCAAACTAGTATTTTATTTTTTACCTAACATCGATCTCAAGTGGATACGCAAAAATAACTTGGCTAATATTTTTCAGTTACTTCATTTATTTATAGTCTACTCAAACTATCGAGTTTTATATAAATCAATTGCACGTAATCGAAAGTAATGTACTTCAAACCGCATTTATAATATGATTTACCTGAATTGATAAAGGTCTTGGTCTGGTCCAAATCACACAAAGTTACTATAGATACTTAGGCACTTGTTGTTTCTAATTATTCAATTTTTTCATTCTCTAATATTCATCGATAGATAATAATTCTGACGTTGATCGTTATCATTATTATTATATTATTAGTATGAAAGGATAAACTAAATTTCTGAAATATTTTTTTCATGTATGTACTTTTTATCATCACCTTACCAATATTACCCTACAAACTTATAATGATTATTATGAATCTTATGTTTCAACTTTATTAATATTTGTAAAGATTTAAAACTATTTTTAAATTATTTAAAACTCTAACTCAAAAGAAAAACAAAATCTTTTGTAGAGTAATAATATCTTAATGATGATGATATTACGTTATAAAGATATTTAAAGTAGTTGCCTCGTATTATGCACATCAACAAATAGAGTTAAATATTATATTTTATATATTTTAAAACGAAACTATTATATTTTACAGAAAATTAAAATATTTAGAGTATATTATTAATACTTATGGTTTGAAAGAGACATTATTTATACTCTATTGTTTATATTATGCATAGTTGATATGACAAACCAAGACAACTACTTTAATATTTCCAATTTTTTTATTACTAAAGTTAACAATTAAATTGCAATACGAATTCAACAAAAAATTTTCGTTGCCAATGTAGTTTCGAGCTATTGCAGTCTTAAAACTTGGCCATTTTTGCTAAGATGGTGGTTGCCTATATAGTGGTTGTTGTTGTTGTTGTTGTTGTTGTTGTTGTGATGGTGGTGATGATGATGATGATGATAATGTTTGTATTTGTGATTGTTCTAAAGACGGCATTTGTTCCCGTAATTGTTCATACATTACTTCTCGTGGACCCTGTGGTCGAGGATTCCAATGTTGATCCATACTTTGTTGTAATTGATAAGTTAGTGGTTGTCCTCTACGTTCTTGAAGTAAAAGCTGATGAGCAGCGCGATCCATCTCCTCTCTTGTCATATCTAATGCTTCTTGCATTTCTCTCGATGTATATCTCACGAAATCTGGATCACAATATTTGCCTAGACCTTGTTCTGCAAGAACCTAAGCAAAAAAAAAGTTGGAGCTCAACATGTAATATCTATGATAGATAGCAACAATTTTTACATATAACGAGATTGACAATAATACATACTCGTCCTACTAGACTCTCAGCACTACCAATGACCTCAAAGTTGGGTTTGCGATCAGCGGGACTACCAGGTAAACTGTGAACCAATCGCTCAGAGCCTCTACCTCCTCCAACTGTTCCATTGCTTTCACCGCCCCAAGAAACTATATGAATAAAAAATCATTTTATTACAACTAAAGTTTAATTAATTAACAATGCTTTTTTTCTGTTTTTATTTATTTTCGTTAGTTCAAAAACTTCACACTACATCTCACTCAAGCTTTGGCACACTACCACAATGGCGTGACAAATATACTAAAAGTTTAAAACATAACTTTGACTATGCGTGTTAGCAAAGCTTGAGTTTTGTTGCATGTTTATACAAAGCTTATTAGCGAGCATGCATTCAAAATATATGATTTATAAAAATTATTATTATGATTTTTGAAAAACTAAAGCACTCTTAAACTATTCCTGATTATAAAATGCCAATTATTTCAATTGATGTAATTTTCTTGATTTGAAGTTTACTATCACCTCTGCCATGAAATGAAGCCCGATGAGTTATACAGGATTCACAAATTCGTAAAGGTCTTGCACTCGTGTTTGTCATAAATCCGGCAACAGCTAAAGCCTGTGTTTGAGCAAGTTTTAATCCATTCATTATACTTTTTGTTTCTCCGGGAGTTCGAGGTTCTTTAAATGACCTCGAACTGTAGGTAAATTTTTTTTTAGTTGATGGACATCTTAAACTTGAAGCTTTTTTTAATACATCTATGTGTTTATTTTTTTCCGAACATGATTTTCGTTCCGGTTTCGTAGATCCACTTGCAGTATCATCATCTAGAGAAGTGTCGTCCACTGTATTCGTAAGCGAAACAGACAGATATTTATGACAAAGTCATCTCGATTTTGTATAAATAAATATATAAATCACTTTTTTCATATCTTTACTTTTCTACTGTAATCTACATTTTTTGGTCAATAATTTATCCGAAAAAAATTGAAAAAAAAACTATATAAAATTCATTTAAAATATTAATTTCAGAAAACCGTGTATTTTGTCACATAGAATTACTTAATAAATTTAAAAATAAAAAAAAATTAATTTTCGATGTGTTTTTTCACGCGTTTTAGTTAAATATACACATTTAATTCGTTTTGGATATTTTTTTTTTTGATGAATAAATAACGCGTACCGTGTTGTTGTTGATGTTGTTGTTGATTCCAATCAACAATGTCTACACAACATCCTCGAGATGCATAAGCATAGTAACGTGCCCTACCAACTCCTCCGTCATTAGAAGAAGATCCAACACTTGGACTTGGTGTTGGACTTGGCGAAATTGTTGGACTTGTCGTTGTAGTAGTACTGGAATCACCCTTTGTAACACCTGAAGAAACGGCAAAGGTGATAGCAGCAGTTCCTTTTGATGCCAAATTCCTTCTCGGTGGCGGTGTTGGAGGTGTTAGCTGTTGCTCAATTCCATCCTCAAGACTGCAGTAGCGGAAAACAATCAAACGCACACGGGAGCAAAAACACTTTAGTTAAATGATTAAAATACTTAACCGTTGAAATGATTTTATTATTATTATTATTATTATTATTATTGTTTTTCACAGACAATAAAAGATGCTTAACAGGTTTAATGTAATAAATTTAATTAGAAAAGAAAATTAAAGTATTCAAACTTTGTATTTAACATGCGAGAAAAATCAATTTAAACATCTTTAAGAAAAATACAAGCTCAAAGCTACAATTTGGCTCATGCATGTTTAAACAGACATTCACAACTTTGTGATGTAAAGCTTTTTTTCAATATCCTTACCATATTCATTATTTGGATGGAGATAATTACCGCTGGTTGGACCACTGAAATAATGACAGTAAAAAAAAAGCATGGAAGATAAATAAATAAATATAAGATAAATCTACTTATCTACATTAACTGAACGCGATTAAAAAAGATTAATAAGGTTTTCAACTATTAATTAATTATAATGAAATGCAGTCGACATGCACACTAGTGACTAAATTAACCTAATGGTTGTTTACATTTTACTTATAACAAATACATAAATAGATAATTTATAATAACAATTACAGTGTAGAGTATCGAATGAAAAAAAATTAACAGATGATCGTTGTGATTAATGATTTTTTGTACTCACTCTAAAACTTTATATGGATTTTGAAAGTTTCCTGGTTGCATTCCAGAATTAGCAAATATTGCCAATGGTCTCATTGGGATATTTTCTTCAAAACTTGCTAATCGGGATTCTTGACCTATTTGATTGGCAATAGAGTCACCCACACCACTTGAAATATTTTTTAAATTAAACATTTCAATATATTATAAATAAAAAACGATTTTTCATTATATACAATTTTACTTACCCTGTAATATTTGGCACTACTTGATGAGACCGTGCGGTAATTTGATTATTACCATCAGCAATTCCACCAGTTCTATGTAGTGCTGATGCGTAAGGTAGAAAATCAATTGAGTTCGATGGTGATATTTTAGGGACATTATTGCTATTTGTTTTTAATGATTTAGCTCGATGAAAATTATGGTGACCTCGTCGCATACTAGACCAAACACTGCCAAATAATGAATGATTTCTCTGAAAAATTCAATAAAAAAAAAAAATTAATAAATTTAACAAAATTTATTTTTATTGTTTAATACAATTATTGTACCCTGTGCGTTGGTTCTGGATTATCATCCAATAATTCTTCTAAATTTCCCGAAATTGCTCTTTTTAATTCAGGTCCAGCTTCATGTAATGTTCTTAAACCAGCTTGAAGTGTCACCGTATTATGACACTCTTTATCTCCTTCTTTCATTTCCTGTTCTTTTCGCTTTTTAAAACGACGGAAATAATCTTGAATTAAAAATGTTGCATAAAACTTGCCAACTGTCACTTCATCATCAACTGTAAGGAAAAATAATTTATTTCTAAATAAGAATTTTTTAACAAAAATTTCGAAAACTATAAATTTAAAGTTTAAATATTTTTACCTCCTGGTGGTGGAACAACTTGATCTAATAATTTCGGACTTGTTCTTTTCCATATTTTCTTTATTACAGCACGAAGAGAAGCATTTGCCTCATCTATATTACCTTCTGTTTTAATACGCAATGAAGTTCTTACTACTGCGAATAATGTCGCATTAAACAGTACAGTACCATCACTGTTAAGAGGCATATTCATGGAAACCAATCTCTAAAATTTTTAATTTTTTTTTTTCTAAAGAAATCAATAAATAAACATATTTTTTAGGTAATTAATTCAATCACATTTTATTACCTTACAAGCTACTCGATGAGGACATAATTTTCCAAATCCTAATGGCGGAGATATTTTTCTTAATAATGTGACCACATCTAAATGTTTTATGCGACCTTTTGCATCAGGATCATATTCAGACCAGAGGCGAATAAATTCATCAAGATGATGAGGTCCTAAGATCGACCAGTCACGTGTAAGATAATCAAAATTATCCATAATTACAGCGACGAAAAGATTAATAATCTGGATTAAATGAAAATTTTAAATAATTAGTAATATTATTCTACATACATACAATCAATTGTGTTATTAAACTTACTAAAAATGAGCAAAGAACGTAAAAAGATATAAAATAGGGAAAAGCAATGTCATTTCCGCAGCCATTTAAACTATCTTTATCATCACTTTTCGGATCACATTTAACTTCACCCGGACGGTTAGAACAATCAAGCATGATATTTTGCCATGATTCTCCTATATGAAAATAATAATATAAATTAAAATATGTAAATAATTATTGGTATAATAAATTTATATAAATCAAACGTACCAGTTGCTGATCTAAATAAAATTAAAACTGCTTGAGGAAAAGTTTGAAAGTTATTGTTCCGATTAATTTCAGTATCATTATCAAGAGCAATTTTTCCAAAGACTTGCATGCCTATCACGGCATAGATAAAAAATAACATCACGATTAGGAGAGCAACATAAGGTAAGGCTTGAAAGGACTTGATAAATGTCCACAGTAACGTCCTAATTCCTTCTCCTCTGCTTAAAAGCTTGACTAATCGCATCACACGGAAAAGTCTGAAGAAATTGATGGATATAATATTGGAGCCCGGCTGAAATTATTAAAAAAATTATCTTTATTTATCCTTTAATTATTGTTAGTTAGTTTTAATTGTGATTTAATACTCTTTTAATTGAGCACGTCATTTTTATCAAAGGATATGTTAGAAGTTTTTAATTTTTGGACTTAAACGAGAGGTAACTATGTTGCAATTAGAACCTGTTAAACTATCTAATCAAAGTTAAAATTATAATTATTCAGGTTTGATGAAGAGCACTCAACATTTGTATTATATATATATGGATTCAGGCAAAAAAGTCCAATAAAAAATGTTTTTTATGTTTTGTCATTTTCGATTCTTCACTGTCCAATTATTTCGCCAATTATTCGCCAACTTTTCGTGGGACTTTTCAGCAAGAACCCCGGTTGTAGTATTGGTACAGGTGGTAAAAAACTCATAAGGGATGACTATGGTGCATTCCTGTATAAATAACACTTACATACGTCTTATAACAAAAAAATAGAGAGACAGAGGTATTTGACATTGAATAAACATTGAGGTGGTAGTAAATAAAGTACAATTATTTATAAAAATATTTCGTGCATGGACTTATTTTAAAAATTGTTACACACTTACACATACACTCACACACAAGCGTACATCCGCACATACATACACTTTTTACGTTGGGGAGGGGAGTACCTCCCGCCTTGATATGCAGTCGTGCCTAGAAATAAAATATATTGAATACCACATAGTGAACTTAAAAAAACAAAAAAGTAAAAACGGTATGGGTACCTACTAAAAATAACTAAAAATAACTTGACTAAACATCAACCTATAATAAATCTTGTTTTTTTAAAAAAATACATAAAATATCATTATTAGTACTTGAACATTCAAATTACTAGATAATTATAGTCTTTTTCGAAAAAACTTACATTCACTTCGGAGTAAACTATGTCAATGAAGCTTCCTAAGACGATGATAAAGTCAAAGACATTCCAGGCATCTCCAAAATAATTCTAATTGAAAAGCAGAAAAAAACTTTTTAAATACTTTGAAAAAAATTAAAAAGTATTTGAAATTTTTTATTTACCTTGAATCGAAACGCCGCAAGTTTAAAAACAAATTCAAGTGCAAAGACGGCAGTAAATATCATATTAAGTACATCAAGAGCATGAGTATAAGGATCTGGCTGGTTGTAAAATTTCATTGCTAGCGTGATGGTATTTATTATAATTAAAGTAAAAATTGTATATTCAAACGGTTGAGATGTAACAAACCACCACACTTTGTATTGTATACGATGTTTAGGAATATAACGCCTAACTGGTTTTGCTTTTAAAGCAAATTCTATACAATTACGCTAAAAAATAATCATTTTCTTTATATTCTCTCATTATTTTAAAAAGATAAATTATTTACATATAATTATTTAATGATACCTGATTTTTATCCAATTCGCAATTTTTGTACTCTTGTTCACCTTCATTTTGAAAAGTGACAATAACAAAACCTACAAAGATGTTTACCATAAAGAATGCTATTATAATAATATAAATAATGTAATAAGCCGCCACGATTGGTCGAAAATTATGAATTGGTCCGTGATTTTCTCGATTTGAATCAATAGAGACGTATAAAAGTCTAAAATTATAATTAATTCATTAAGAATCAATTAATGACATATAATTTATTTTAAATTATTTTATTATTTTACCCTGGCCAGCCTTCAAATGTTGATACAGTAAATAAAGTTAGCATAGCTTTAGCCACATCATCAAAATGGAATCGATTTTTTCTCCATACCCTTTCTTTTACTACTGGTCTCGTAATATGTCCTTCTTCGAATACCAAAAATGTTCCTCTGTAAAGTATTCAATAACGTGTTTATTAATAATATTTCAAATACAAAGAATATAAAAGAATAAAATTAAAATAATTTATACTTACTGGCATTCAGCTTCAGTAATTTTAGATTCATCATTACACATGAAAAATTTACCCTAAATCAGATAGAATCGATTAGACATGGCTTTATCATCGATTACAGTGATCAAGTAATGAAGATAGTGTATAAAATTTATTTCTATAAAGCATTGATATCAAATATATACTAATATTGCTTGCATGTTAATAAATTAATTGAAAATAAACGCGTGCAAACGAAATTCATCGCATTGACAAAAGCATTTTATATATATTTTTATATGTATTTTTTATTATCTAATCAAAAGTACTGTCTAAATTAAAAACTATAAATTTTCGTAACGTGTAGTTATGACATAATAAATAGCATAATTGTGTCTATTTTGAAATTATCGAAATGAACTACTGACCAAAAAATGCAGAGAATCAGGCATTTTCTTTCAACTATTTTACATTTATATTATCAATAATTAATATAAAATAATTGGTCATTTAAATCTTCAATTTATGTATCGATATAAAAAGATGTCGCGATTAATTGAAACTTGCCCCCCTTCTTTTGACGACTATCCACCACATTATTCTGATGGTCTTGGATTTGCATGCATATCTGCGGACATTAAAGGGCATTACGTTAAATTTTTATTTAACATGCAAAAATAAAAAATCAAATACCAACTTATCAATACTTGCTGTAAAAAAGACAAGTGTCGAATATTGGTGTACTATTAAATCATGCGTGTTACGTGTCTGCTAAAAAAATAAATAAATAAATAAATAAATTATACCAAAGCATGGATGCTCTTTTAGGATATTTTTTACCTTAAATAGCTGTACTCCAATAACAGCAAACATGAACTGTAGGAGATAGGTGACCAACATAATGTTGCCAATTGTTTTAATGGCGACAATCACACATTTCACTACGTACTTAATTGATGTAATTAATTTGTTTAATAAAAAACGAAATTTTTCATTTCATTGGTCGTTTATTATATTTTTATTGAGTTGAGGTCAGGTGTGAGCAGGGCGCGAGCACAGCAGGATTCAGATCAACGCAGGAGACGGTACGAGAGGCAGAGTGAAACAAAAAAATTTGAGCATTAATTGGAGGATTTCTTTATTGTAAATCAGCGAGTTAGTTGGGTATAGGGTTGTCAACAAGAGCTTTGCTAAGGTCAGGGCATTTCAAACTAAAATTTAACTGGAAAATTATTTTACTGGAGAAAAGGAGCAAATTCCCATTTCATTATTTACTATTACACTAAAAAAAATTTCAATAATGTTTAATCATCGAAGAAAGTCATTCTTGCTGCCATAATAGTAAATTTTTATATTTTATCATTAAATTTATCTAAAATATTTCATAATAGTCCTCGTCCGACTTACATTTGTGTTTTTTCTCGGCAATGCACCTGTCGGCTACTATTAAATGAATAAGCAGCCATGAAAAGAATGATTTTGATAACGCTTCCAAATAAAGAATTAAATAAGTCCATAATTGCGTAAGAATTTCGTTTAGCAACGCAGTAATATACACTGAAAAAATATTCTACAATAGTTTTATTTTTTTTTCTTTTTCGTTTCTGCAAAATAAAAATTTATAGATATTATTATTATTATTATTATTATTATTATTATTATTATTATTATTATTATTATTATTATTATAATGCATTCTATGATAATCAAAACTGTTGTAGAATTTTTTTTCATGTATATGTAGAGAAAACTTTAAATATAAGTGATTTTAATGTTAATAATGTTGCGACACACCACTGCAATTAATTAGTTGACAAATTCATGCACTTGGAAAATAAATTTATTTTTTATTTATTTCAAGTGTACCAAGTTAGATGAAAAATAAAAATGAACATTAAAATTTAAACATAGAATTAAGAATAAATAATAGGACAAAATAATTATTGACATTCAATTAATTCATTTCTAATTAATCGTAGATATGTAAAAAATATTTATTCGGGAAACCGAAAGGTGCATTGATCAGAAAGAACATCATGGATTTATTACACAACCTTACACATTGCCTTTTTGCATTAATCATAAAAACTAGAGATAATTAAAATTTTCAATATAATGAAAATACTTGATAATTATACATGTTAAAAAAACACCAAATATGTTAAACGTGAGAAAATCATTATTTATATTACCATAAAATTTAAATTGTTTTCGCGATCAAACAAAATTAAATTGGATTTTAAAATCAATTAATAATTTTAGAGAAAGATAAATAATTATAATAATACAAACGAAATAAATTACTAGTAGGTATAAAACTGTAATTTGGAGTCACCACAAATATTTATGGGAAGAAAACCACTCTAAATAAAATGAAATTCTTTAGATGTGTGATCCGTTTATTGGTTACTGAATCTGGCACGTGGCAGCCTACCTTAAAAAGTTGTACGCCAATTACGGCAAAGACGAACTGCAGAAGGCTGGTGACGAGGACAATGTTTCCGATAGTCTTTACAGCTACGATGACGCACTGAACTACGTGCTGGGTGTTAACATTAATCAAATATAATCATATATTTGTCATTTTTCTCAACTACTTGAAATTTTTTTCTTATTTCACCGAGAAACTCTTTCTTTCATCTTCTTCTTTTTTTTTTCTTCCTACCTCGCTTTATTACCCAACTAACCCGGCTGAATATATCAATCAATTTACTTATAGATTCTGTTTTTATATAATTTATCATAGAACTAATGGGTAGTTGGAGGATAGTAGGGTAGTTACCTAATCAATTAGCTTTAATTCTGTACTAATCAATTTATACTGTTCAATTAATTACTATTTTTTTATGGGAAAAAACTAACTTTTTAATTTGTTGAGAAAAGTAAGTTTCAATTAAAATGTCTATGAATAATAATAAAATAAATAAATGAATAAATTTTTAAAAAATTAACAAATCAACGATACTAACGTTATGCGGACATTTATAATTAAAAATAATCAAAAATTTATATACCTTAAGTCCTTTTGCTCGATTAATGGCTCGAAGAGGTCTTAAAACACGAAGAACTCGAAGAATTTTAATAAATGAAATTGCCCCAGATCTAAAATTAAATAAAATTGTAAATTAAAATATAATTTAATTATTAAAATTTTATAAATAATAATTTATTTCACTACCTCCAAGCCATCGAGATAAGTGACACACAGACAACAAGAAGGTCAAGAAGATTGAATGCTGAACGGCAAAAAGCTCCGTCATGCATTACAAATCCATATGAGATCATTTTTAAACAAATTTCAATCGTAAATACTGATGTAAAAAAATAGTCAAAATAATTTAATATCTAAAAATTAAAGAAATATTATTAAAAATTTCATTCAATAAATTTTATTTTGGGTTTACATGGTCTTACTTGATTAAGATCAGATTGTGCATTTAGAGGATCTTCTGCTGCAAGCATACCGGAAGAAATTAGGATACACATCAATATAATATTGCCAAACCAACTATGATTGCATAACCAGTGACAAAAAATCCTAAATCTACTCTTGTTAGACCATAAGAAAAATGAAGAGCCTTCTGGAATTGGTTGTTTGGCTGTTGCCATATTATATTCAGACATTCTTCGTGGTCGAGCCGATACTTCTTCCGTTCCCATATCACCTGATATTCATGATATATTATTGACTGAAAAATTTTAATATTAATTCTTCGTAATAAATTTAATTTACCATCTATTTCTGTATGATCATCTTCATCTTCTTCATCACCATGCTCAAAATTTTCATCATCAGACTCAATATTAATACGAACTTTAGCATGACGACGGTCGTCATCATCATCACCATCTTTCGATCTAAATTTTTTGACAAAATATATATATATATTCGCAATACAATACACAATAATAAAAGTAAATTAATTTTACAGTTAAAAAAATTACAAATACCCTCCAGTATCTAAAGCTGCCTCATAATCATCCATTGTTTCATTATTAGGATCTTGATCGAGATCAGTACCGCCACCTTCCTCTTCTTCTTCTTCGTCTTCACCCCCTGTAATATCACCTCTGTCATCTTCACACTCACCACTTAATTCATCTCTTACTAATGATCCACTTCGGGATTTATTTTTTTCAGCTTCTTCTTCGGCTTCCTTTTCAATGGCAGTCAGTGATTCTGCATCGGCAAGATTATCTACAGCAATAGCCAAGAAGACATTAAGAAGAATGTCTGAATTTTGACGGAATGTTAAGAAAAATATAATAATACTTTTATGAATTGATTTTTACAGAAAAAAAAAATATCTGTAAAGAAGAATATTTTTTATATTTCATATCAAAAAGGATACAGTTTCCGCAAATAAAAAGAATGATAAAGTAAATGCAAGCGAGAATGCCATGGGTAGAAACTCCACCATATGCCCGAATGCCTATATACATTACAGCATTCCAATCTTCGCCTGTTAATATTTGAAAGACTGTAAGTAAACTCTGCCAGAAACTATCAAAGTTACTACGTGGTTTATCTTGCAGGTCATCAAAGTTGAATTTACCACCAAAAACCTGTCAATTTAAATCAAAAGATAAAAATAAAATTGAAGGACATTTTTCCACATCAAACGAATTTGATTATTGATAAAAGAGATATATACCTGCATGCCTAATAGAGCAAAAATGACGATGAAGAGAAAGAGTAAAAGTAATAAGGAAGCGATTGATTGTATCGAATTCAAGAGGGAAGCTACAAGATTCGAGAGCGATCTCCAGTATCTAAATTCAATTTAACATTTATTATGTATTAATTTTATAAGAATAAATGATTGAAAGTTAACTAAATAATTATTATTTTTTAGCTTACTTTGTGACTTTGAAAACTCTTAAAAGTCGTACACATCGAAGTACAGAAACTCCTAAAGGTGGCATTACTTCTGTGCGTGTTAAAATCATTTCACTAATTGAACCTATGACGACGAAACAATCAAATCGATTGAATAATGATACAAAATATCCCTGAAATTAATCAAAAAAAAGTAAATTTTTAACTTGAACGATGATGAAATGTAATTTACAAATGTAGCTACATAGGATATTTATTATTATTATTATTATTATTATTATTATTACCTGGAATCCTAAACTGTACATTTTTAACATCATCTCCATACTGAAGAGGGCAATAAAAAACATATTTGTGACCTCTTGAAATCGATCAAGCCAGTCTGGTTGTTTGTAATGTTCAGTCGCTAATATCAAAGTGTTTAAAAATACCAAAACTATGATTAACCAATAAAAAATTTGAGACTTTACAGCTTGTCTGCAAGCTCTTCTCATTCGTCGGTTAACTCTAAATAAATATTAAATAATTTTATTTCTATAATTCCTTATTATCATTTTTATTATTTAACAAATTATTTATTTTATTAAATTACATACCTATCAAAATTTCGTTTTTTTCTCTTCCACATTGATTCTTGTTGCATACCCTCTTCATCACCTTCAAGCCTGTCAGTACTTTCCATTTCATTTTGTTGCTTTTCTGTAAATTTATAAAAACCTATTCATAAAAACCGTTCGATTTAATACATATTTATAAGTTTATTTCTATTACGTTTTCCATCCTGTATTTGTAGTCTTTCATCTGCTTCTGGTTCAATCACTTCTGCTTGAGTTATCCAATCTAAATATCCACGTAAATCGTCTTCAATTTGCTGTTTTTCTCTAAGCTTATGAAAATCACCACGAGCTTTGGCTTTTTCTCTCTCTTTTGAGAATTCCCTTAAAGGAAAAAAAAAAAAAAATTGTTTTAAATAATTATAAAGAGATTTTTTGTAGTTAAAATACATACCCAGACAAGACTCCGAGAATTAAATTCATTACAAAGAAAGCTCCGAGAATAACCATCGAGATAAAGTAAAGCCATTGCCATGTACTGCCCATAGCATCTTCTATCTACAGAAATGAATTATTCCACTTTATGTTTCATTAAATATTTCTATTTTTTTGTTTTTTTTTTTTTTCATATATTTATTTGTTAATTAATTGATTAAATAATATTTAATTTTATCGAATCAGTATAATCATTTATTTACTTACATCATACAAAACGTCAGTCCACCCTTCAAGAGTTATACATTGGAAGACAGTCAACATAGCCAAACCAAAATTATCAAAATTTGTAATTCCATGATTCGGACCTTCCCAATATTGGCGACTACAGTAATATTCATCACCAAGTGAACTACATTGAAATCCACTGTCACCACAAGGATGTGGATCATCCATTATTTTATCTAAAAAAATTTTTTTTTAATTAAAATAATAATTTATTTTGAATAAATTTTTATAACAAACCTGTTAGATTATTTCTACAAGTTTTATGCATTTTTCCAGAAAAAAGTTCAAGTCCTATGATTGCATAAATGATAATTACAAAAATGACTAGTAATGCAATGTGAAGCAATGGCACCATGGCTTTTAGGATGGAATTAAGTACAACTTGAAGACTTGGAACACCAGAAACCAGCCGAAGTGGTCGTAAAACTCGAAAAGCTCTCAATGCCTTAACATCAAAACCTTCTTTCATAAGAAATGTTAATATTGTGCTAATCATTCTGTAATTGAAATTAATTAAAAATTTATTTCATTTCATTTCAATTTTTTTAATAAATACTAGAACATCAAAATATTATTATATACTTACCCAATTACAACTATAGTAAAATCCAACATATTCCAACCGTTACGTAGGTATGCACCAGGATGCAATGCGAAACCATAAGCAATGATTTTCATAACACACTCAACCGTAAAAATGACAAGAAATACGTATTCAATTTTTTCTAAATACATATTGGTTTGATTAGAATCACCACATGGATAAGGTGTATAAACTGCTAAAGCAACACAATTAGCAAAGATCGTCAAAAGAATGAGCCACTCAAAGGGTCTAATTAAATCTAATAAGAATTATATATATATATATATATATATATATGTGTGTGTGTGTGTGTGTGTGTGTGGTGTGGGTGATTATGAAAATATTATATTATTATATAAAATATTATTGAAAAAGGATACTTCCATTCTACAACATCAATACACATTTTTCTAACTGGGTTCTTGAGGGGCAAACAAAATAATGCCCGTACAGGTCGATCAGGTGGTGGTTTACCACCTCTTCTAGCAGGTCTTTTCGGAGCTGTGGTAGTGGTGCCTCCTCCTCCACCACCACCTCCAACTCCTCCTGCTACCTGGGTTTTAGAGGACCCAAGACCATCTTGCGGCGCGGTAATACTCGCCGTTTGAACACCCAGCTGTGGTGTAGAACCAAGCGAGGTGGCGCGGGCCCCGTTATCAATTCCGGGACCCGACGTAGACACGACGCCATCACCTGTGCTCATCGGTCACTCGTGTCAACCTCACCTCGTGTCCTCCTACCACTACTTCTACTGCTAAGTACAAGGTTTCCCTCGTACTATCTCCTCCGTCTTCCTTTTTTCCACGTTTCTATACAACTTGACCTAACAGACTGTTGCGATCGGCGTGGGATCACATAAACACCCCTTTCGTTGCTTCTTGGCATGCTACGGCGAGATTTTCACCACAAACGGTTTTTCAGCACTACAATTGAATAAAACAAATTTTTTATCGTTAATTTTTGCAAAAAATTTATATAATATTTTATTAGACATATATATATGTATATGAATATATTAGAATAAAAAAACTCTACTGTTGTATTATGACAACTATTAATTATTGTTGTCCATTGTCTAAAATGTACCAAAAAAGAGTTTTTAATAGTACATAACTCATGTCTATAAAAGGAGAACCGAAAAAGAAATTTTTCTCATCAACGAAGCCTTACTATATAGTGGATAATGATGGTGATGGAAAAAAAGATACAAACTAAAATTTTCAAATTGCGTTTGCTATATTTAGTAAGTTTAAAATACTGCCAACGCCTCACACGAAGCCCGGGAGCTTTCTTTCTTGTCATCTCAACTACTATACCCGAGATATATTATATATCGGTTGTGCGTTACTTTTTCCCAACCTGTTGCACCATCTCAATAATGATTAAAGGTACAAATATAAAGTTAGACAGTACGTATATTTTTTACTTAACTTGATAAAAAATTTCTCAACTTTACTCTTAAACTTTCTACGTTTACTAACTACAAAAGCTTGAATTGACACATGTTGGAATTAATCCAATTACGTTTCAACAAATAAGAGATTCGAAAAGTTTAATACATACATTTCTTTTTTACACCATGTATATATTTTTTAATTGATATATACAAGAATATAATTTTTATATATATGATGTTTAACGATTTACCAACACTATTGTATGTAAAAAGTTCAATTATATTCGGTTCGTCGATCGCGCCCACAGGTGAATACACCCGACGTCCTCATTCCCTTCTATATCTTTTCCCCCGTCTATCATGCGCAATTTTTTATCCTCCTCATCCCTTCGATATTTATTAAAAGAATAAAACCGGGGGGGGTTGCACGATTTAACCTTACCCGAGTTTATTTTACTAAAACCAAAGTGTGTCATATAAATTTCTTTTTACTAGATTGTTTTTTAATTTTTAATTTTACTTGACTTTTCGTTGTTTTTTATTTTTTTTCTTTTTTCATTTCTATTCAGTTTTATCATTATAAATGTTTATGCATCGAGAGAGTTGAACAAGGGATCAGTTTGACTAAAAATTATAGCTATAGCTTAGATTTATTTTTATACATCTTCACTTGCTCAGGTCGTAGCATGTTTTAACGACGAGGGAAAAAGAGAGAGAGAGAAGGAGTAGTGACCTACTACCTCACGCGATATTTAGGAATTTAAGACATTAAAGTTAAGAATTACATTTTGTTTATTTAAAAGAATTTCTTTCAGTAACTTGGATAAATATTTTTCAAGAATTAAATAATTGATAAAATTTATAGTATTATTGAAATAAAATAGATTTAAATTATTAAATGGATAAAAGAAATAATCAAGTTTAATCAAGTTATGAAAGATTGTATTATTAGAATAAATGAATATGTAAAAGAAAAACAATGGTTTGTTGTTGATTATTTTCGATAAAATCTTTAGGAAAATTATCTATATTTATTGGTATATCTATATATATATATATATATAGTCGTTTCCATGGTGTTCAGTTAATATATCTGAATAGAAATAAAATTAGAACAAATTGAAGATAGAATACAGATAAAATATTCAATTGATGTAAAGAAAAAAATAATTGAATCATTTCATTTATTCAACTTTGGTATAAATAATTTTGTAGAGTACTTTCGATATACAAATTAATGAATAATTAAGCGGAATGAAAAAAAGTTTATTAATTTAAAGATAAATTAAATTTAATGTTAAATTTTGATATAATAACAGCAAGTTGAAAAAAAATAAAAATTTTTAATGAATTGTATAAAAAAATTATCCCGAAAAATATAAAAAAAAATTTAATAATGATAAACTCACTGCATCCTTTTTCTCGAAGCAAGGAGGACTTGGAGTAAATATCCTCGAGTATCAGGTAAACTGGTGTAATCCACGCGTCATATTTACACTGGTGTCCTAGATGAATGTTGCATCTACTTACACATACACATACACATTCACTTAACTACACCCGCAGATAACTCTCGTTCTTGAGGGCGTCCGCGTGTCCGTCACCAAGCTTCTCGAGAGGATGATATCTCACGTAACTTTTTCTCCCAGTACAGCTGCTGCGAACGAGACGAGAATTATATGAAGCGTCAATATGCGTTGCACGTGGATTATTGTGTATGAAGGGAGGGCGGGGCTAATGGAAGAAAGAATAAAAAATTTATGATAAAGTCAGCAATGATATATGCTTAGTATGAATCCTATTATTCTCTTGTTTGTATTGAATGTCAATGGAAAAAATATCGTCAACAAAACTTTTTAAATAGATAAAAATTTTTAAAATATTTTTTATCGACTTTTGTTAATACATATATTATATGTATATCATCTTTTCAAGATAATTAAGTAAAAAATACACATATGAAGATGCAAAAGCACCAACTATGACGACAACAACGTTGATTCACTTGTTCAATTAAAAATAGAACATCCGGCGATTTAGTCGATTACCTTCTCTCCACCAATAACCAATGTGTAGTAATTGTCCATTGGTTACAATCTTTTTTTGAAGATATTGAACAATAGAGTAGGAATAAGACTTGAGATAATTTTATCTTTCACTAGAAATCTATTTTCACATTAACTTGTCGTAACTACATTGTAACAAGACATGAAAATAAAATTAAAAAATTGGATAGTAATAAATGAAAAACATTGAAAACCAGTCAACTGAAAATGAAAAATAAAATAATTATGGCACGCGTTTAGTTCGTTGGCCCTTTAACCCTTTGTAGATTTAAGCTCCCTTTCTCCCTACACTTGCTTGTCATTGACATATATTTCCTTTTATGTATCTATATTCACCCCAACTAAATATTACAATATTTTAAAGATCACTAAAAAATTCACTGCTCCAAAAAATACAATGAAAAATTAATTGATTTAATCATAATAATTTCAACAATTCGACTTTTTTTTATATTGTTATTCATCAGTTGAAATTTCAACGTTTTTTTTATTTAGTTTATTTACGTTTGAATGGCGGTGATCTTTGTATGGTATGGTTAATAAATATTAATATATTGAATTTTACATAATATTTAAAAACATTTACATTTTTTTTTTACTTTATAATTTATACTATGCCGAATTTATTATTGCATATTATATTAATTTACTCAATTAATACACTATTTTTAATATTAACTCTCGCGTAACTACACAATTTTATACGTACATACAGGTCACTAATATGTTGGTACTTTTAGTAGACGTATATACTAGACGAACTAAGCGACGCCTGGCGTCCTAATACGCTTATCGACGTCGTTGTCGTTGACGAACGACGACTCTTTACGTTCATATCCCTGAGCTTTTTTTGGGGTTATAGGGGGAAAAAAAATGAATAAAGAGAAAAAGGGGATTTAAGCACAAATATAATTTTTAGAAAATTATTGTCACTAAGTATCATTGAATGACAATTTTACAATTATATCATTTTTTTTTTGTCATATAAAAACCGTTATAGCTACAACAAATATATTTTTAATAAAATAATTACATAAATTTCATGATAAAAACTTTGTAACGTTATTTTTATGCGCATGCGAGGTTCAAATTTTATTTTTACAACTACTACTGTCAACACTACTATATACACAACGACTACTTGATTCAAATTCAAGTTATCTGTAGTCGGTATAAAAATGAAAAAAAAACTATTTTACCAATTGTTAGTTATTTATTTTTGCAAATCAAAAAAATTTTATGACGCATGCGCTCAATTTTAACTTCTAGTCAGTCGTTTTAATGATAAAATAATACACAACAAAATTAATTATATAATTTAATAAATTTTTTAATTTGACAATAATCGAATTGATAAAAAGTAAAATAATTAAATTGGTGACAAAATGAGTCTTTCGCCTCGAGAATTAGTTAAACTATTGGGTATTATTGATGAAAAGAATATTGACACACCTTTGGATAACCTCATTAAAAGACTTCATCAAGAATTTTCACCTGAAGATAAATTTAGAATTGGTTTTACTATTGTTATGTTATTACAACAAATTGATTTATTACCAAATGATGTTCAACGGATAATAGCATTAGCATTATTGTATCATCTATATCAAGGAGAAGTTTTCTCATCGACACCTTTTGCTAGTGTATTTAACCAGATGCTAAAGCCAACGACAAACAACTTATCCATGAATGATGGCAAATCAACATCATCTGGACATATCCCTATATTGTCGCTCTGTGAAAAAAAATTTGTAGCAAATTTAATAAAATCTAAAGGTGGAGAAGCAGCAAAAAAAAGTCCCAAACAGTTAATAGATGATTTATATTTCTCTTCAATGACTGCTGGCGATTTTTTAACAAATTTACAATTGGAGTTGGAAGAATTTCATACGGAATTTTTAAGTATCAATAAATCAGGTGGAATTCCATCAATGTTAACTGATAATAATAGTACACCAATAAATGAAGAATTAATGTCTCCAATGCATGACAAGAAAGATGTTATAGAAAAAAAGACATTAGTTTTTGATGTAGATAATTCGCCGCCGTTAACAACTCCTTCACCTACTTCAAATAATCAATCACAACAACGACGATTAGCTCCTCCAATATATGATCCAGCTAAATGTGTCAAGTGGATGGATCCACCACCAGAACCGTCCGAGTTTAATTCTGATTTTGACGACAACACAACAATGTGTGTATCAAACAATACTGGTGCTGAAGCTCGACGATTAATGACTAAAGCCTTCAAAAGTGTTCTTACACTACAGCAACAACAACATTTGGTTACGGAATTGAATAAGGATCCAAAACTTGTTTATCACCTTGGCTTGACTCCAACTAAATTACCAGATTTAGTTGAAAATAATCCTTTAATTGCTATTGAAGTACTCTTAAAACTCATGCACTCAAGTCAAATAACGGAATACTTTAGTGTTTTAGTTAATATGGAAATGTCACTACATTCCATGGAAGTCGTTAATCGCCTTACAACGACAGTAGACTTACCAACTGAATTTGTTCATTTGTATATAAGTAATTGTATATCAACTTGTGAAACAATCAAAGATCGATATATGCAAAATCGACTGGTACGACTTGTTTGCGTATTTTTGCAATCACTGATTAGAAATAAAATAATTAATGTTCAAGAATTGTTTATTGAAGTTCAAGCATTTTGTATTGAATTCAGTCGGATAAGAGAAGCTGCAGCTTTATTTCGTCTTCTTAAACAACTTGAATCTGGTGATACTGCTGGACTCAATTCTTCTGCTAAAAAAAATCCAGAATCTTCATAAAGGAACTTGTAAACATTTATTTATTTAAATTTTATAGCGATTGAACTATACTTCTTTAATCAAATTGTATAATAATTATTAACCTACAATAAATATCATTTTCTCTGAATGATCATTTTCTATTATTATGTAAAAAGAATAAAATATCGACTATTGGATGCTTAATCATGTTATCATTTAGAAAATAATCCGCTATTTGAATTTATATTTATATATTGTTTTTATAATAGATATTTTTATTCTAAAATTCTTCTATTGAATAAACAAAAATTAACTACATATTTTTTAATTTATTTTTTATATTCCCGCCAAAAATCATTAACTGTTGGCGGTAAAGAAACAAAAATATTTATTAATTACAAGTAGAGCTTGATTATATGTATTTATTTTGAATATTCACCGAAAATAGTTATTTGTAATTGTGAAACTTTTTAATTTATATATCTCATGTTATCCTCTTAAATATTCAATTATGAATCCTATATGAAGTATATGTATATGTAGCAATGGTGGTGGTGGTGGTGGAGGTAGAAGTAGCAACAGTGTTAGACGGGGATGCAAAATCTTGTTATTTTGTACAGTATACATGTATATGACGTTAGAAATTTGTGTGTTTACAAACAATTTTTATATCTATAATTGATACATAATGTATATAGTAATGAAATGTATTTTAATTTTTCTATTATTAGAAATTTTTTGTTTTGATTTTTCACTGTTAAATGGTAAGTAATCTTTTTCCAAAATAAAAAAAATAATTAAAAACTTCTGTATAACCTCGAAAAATATGCTTTTATCAAAATTTCCGCTTATTCAACTTATTGAATATAAAATTATTTTATATAGAACAACACCGATATAAGAGATTTATAGGTGAGACAACAACTGCTGAACCAAAAATTAATTTACCTGAAAAAAATACTACAAATTCAAGCACCAATAACAATAAACAAAATTTATCAACAATAGCAATGTCAACTACAGCTACATATTCTAGAAATACGACTGATAGATTTAATAATTTACCATACACTCGATTATTAACTACTAATTCTCATTATACAACTTTTATGACAACTGCAATTCCGAAAATTGTTGTGGAATCAACTTCTACCATTCCAGAACGAAAATTTGATGTCTTGAGTTTCTTAGGTAATAAACTATTAATAAATAACATTGATAATTTATGTGATGCATTAGTTTGTATTAGTAAAAATTTTTTCTTATTTCAGGAGGATGTCTGTTTTCTTGTTGCTTAACTGGTATTGGTTTTTTTGGATGGAAAATGTATGCTCTACATCTTGAACGTAGCTATCGAACTATCTAAAATATTGATAATCTAAAAAATTTTAAAATATAGAATTTTTCTCATTGAAAAAAATAGTGTAAAAGGTATTTGAATAAAATATACCAAATAACTTATATATTTCTTTTCTTTATTTAATATATTCTAAAGATTTGAAGGCAATAAATCTAATTATACATACATAATATTATTAATTTGGCATTAAAACCCGTATTCTACTTTGAATTGTATTTCTTTTTGTAGATGACTTTTGAAGTCACTTTTTTTTTTTTAATTTTTCATTTACAATCAATTCAATTTACTTTAAAAAGTCAATTATTTAAAATTTATCATTTGTCATACAATAAATAAATTATCGTAGTTCAACCTCTTCAACCTCGTTTATAATTTGTAAACATACCCTGCACATCAGAATCATATTAATTAATGTATCCAATAATTCATACACTTTTTATAATACTATTTATTTATTTATTTATTTATTATCGTGTGTGATTGTCCAGTAATTTTTATTTTCTACACTGACATTTTAACATTTTATAAAGATATGTGATAATTAAGCCAGAGAATATATAAAATTTTTGACTAATACAGTGTTAACGGTCTCCATTTAACAAATTAATATCTCCAGATATTTTTAGTAGAAATTTTTTATGCTCTCGTAGTGTAAGAAAAAAATTTATTATCATCAATTGATTTTATTATTTATATTTATTGTTTATAAATCATTCAATCCTATTTTTTTAATGAATTGTATTTTGAATATTTAAATTTATGTGTTTTTGGCGAAAAAATTTTCCAAATAATTAAACATGAAAAATCTTATCAGTTTGTATAATTTATATAAGATATATTATATTTTACATAAATAACAACAAAAAATACAGAAACGTATTCAAAAAATAATATTTGAATACGTTAATTATGATCCCGTGTCTATATCAGTTTACAATTATCACGTATGTATATATATATATTTTCTTTTTACTGGAAGATTTTATGATGAAGATGATCTACAATTACAATGATAGGCGCTTATAAATCACCATTATTAACAATTAAATTATGATAATTTTTACTCGCGCACAAATATAAATTCATTATAATGACCCCAACGATTTTCTTCTAAATCAACGCCAGGTTTAAGATGTTCAGTAGAAGCACAAGCAGTTCCAGAACCGCAACTTGCAACAAGTTTAAAACCTTGTTCTTGAAGCATATCAAATGCTTGTTCAATAACGCTGTGTTTGAGGAAAAATCTCGATGTATATCTATCAGTTGACCCATGATCAGGATCTCGACTTTCATTTAGCGTTTCTCCAAAAACATCTCTACAAAGTGCAACACGTCCACAAACTAAAATTCTCGATAATTTGCGAAATTTAACATCAGCTAAACCATCTCGACCAAAAGAGAAACTTCCGCGATATCCCACAGTGATATAGCCGATGCCGCGTCTTCCACATAAAGATCTAGCTGTGACACATGATTCAGAATTAGTGTCAGTAATTGCTTTCTCAAGACCTGGTAATTTATAATAAACGGCCTCTCTTCTAAGACGTTCTCGTTCACGAAAACCCTCAGGAAGTGTCAGTGTATCATTGCGCAGAAAATCCAAAACGTATCGAAAAAGCACACCATCTCGGTCAAGAAAATATTTTCCCTTGGCATCTTTTTCAACTGGCGATTTACCAGTAAATATTGCTGATAACTGAGAATCATTATCTTTTGTTAAAGTTGACAATGATGTAGTGTAAAAGACTCCACCCACATTTAATTCTACTACGGAAGGTATTTCTGTTGTTTCTTGACTCATAATTATAAATTTTATTATTCAAACACTTTTTTACTTTATTTAATAAATATATCAAGTTTTAAGTATTAAGAGAATTTTTTATAATTATATTCTTTTACGAATAATTTAAAATATAAATAAATTTAATAATACAACAATATACGTATTTTGTCAACGTATATCAGCTCACTTTGTGCTTAGCACAGCAAGTGAATTACTCTATTTGCTAGATGCTAGATGATGATCAACGCGCAAGCGGACACGACTATACGCGCAGGTCTTCGTCGTCGATGCAAGCTATATGTAGTAGAATTCGATCCTATTTCACTCTCATATGAAGAGATAGCTAGTCATTTCCAATTTCTTTTTCTACCTTTTACTATCAATCTAATGTCTTCCTATTCATTTACATCTATTACAATATCCTACAATTTATTTTATTTTTATCCTCTTTTCTTTCCTACAGTTCAGAAAAATGAATCAATATTTACAAGACTAAAAGCCTTAGATTATGACATAGTAACTAATCATCAATCTAGATTTCAAATTCTAGAGTGAGTCATGATACAGCCCATCAATCAGTCCTTTATAATTAATCAATAATTTTGTAGTTTACCCAAACACATATTGCTGTATATTTTTTTAAAATTATAATAAAAGTTTTAGGGTATCATTTTTAGACTATTGTCAAGAGCAATAATCAATACTCTTTGACTATCAACTACCACTACAGATTAACTCATCCATAGCACTTTTTAAGATTACAATCAATTGAGTGGATAATCAATTAATAAAATTTAAACTCGGCCATAGGCATAGGATTTAGAAAAAAAAGTTATTAACACATTTTTCCGACATACACAATTATATTATTTTTATTGATCTTTTAGAACTTTTGACATGTATTGTAAATTACTACATTAAAATACCAATCTATAAATTTTTATGAATATATTTATACGGCATTAGTAATAATGTCAGAATATTTTTTTATTTTACTTGCGATACTCATATCAACATATTTATCTCCAATAGACACGACCATTCCACCAAGTATTGCTGGATCAACTTTAGAAGTCAGTAAAAGGGTTTGACCTTTTTTCAAAAATAATTTTAAAGTTCCTTCAAGCTTAGCTTTCATATCAGCATCCAGAGGCTTAGCAGTTATTACTTCACAAACTACTTCCCCTCTATTAGCTGCCATTATTATTTTAAATGCATTAATTACTTGATTTAACATTCCTAATCGACCATTTTCTGCCATAATACTAAAAAGATTAGCTGTGGCTTGATTAAGACCTATTTTTTTACCAACAAAATTGAATGCTTCGGCTTTTACTTTACGTTTAATTGATGGATCTTTTACGATATCTACAAGTTTTGGGTCTGATTTAAGGAAACCCTAAAATGAAAATAATAATTATTATCATTATTAAAATGTATATTTATAAATAAGTGAAGAGATAAATGTATAATTTTTATAAATAAGACATTAACAAACTTGAAATTTTATAAGGTCTTTTTCAACAGCATCAAGAGATGACTGTTTACTTGCTGCTGAAAATAATGCTGTGGCATATCGTCCTTCAATACCGAATACTTGGAGCGGAGGCTGTCAAATATATTAAAAAAAATAATAATATATAAATAATCGGAGAAGTTGATAAAATATTCGTTATTCCAATAGAAACAATTATATAATCAAATAAAAAAGAGAGAGAGAGAGAGAGAGATATGACAATCATAAAATTTTACCTTTACTAATTGTTGAACAGCTGAAGATGATGAAAATGACCTAGCCTAAGAAAAAAATCTATAAATGTTTATATCAAATATAATTCTATTATTAATCATCTTTTTCGCTAAAGAAAATAATTTATAATTTACATTTTCAGCATAAAATTATTTTGGAGTTATGTATTTAATAGAAATACTATTTGACACTTACGATAATGAATTTTGTTGAAGCCATTTCCAAATTAAATTATACAATTGAAAATTTAATTATTAAACTTTCAAGAAAAAAAGAGAATTTTATAGACAAAAATAAGCCGATTCTGCAATAATCTTTAATCATAGAATCACGAATGTACAGACACACGTATAAGTTGGTAACTTGAAGTGAAGGCTGTTACAAATGAATGAAAAATTCAATGTTACCAACTTATTGGTCGCAATATATTATCAATGTTACAAACATTATCGACTAAATGTACTAAAAGTAAATATATATATATATAAGAAACGTAAAAGTCGATGAGTTTTTTTAATGTGGAAAATTGATTAATTTCATTGTCACAAAAAATTAACTTTTAACAAGTATTATTTTATTTGTAGTTAAAAGTGTAGGTATATAAAAGATTATTAGAAAATAAAACAATGGGCAATTTGTGTGCATCTTGCTGTCAAGATTCATCTACGTACGAGGATTTAACACCTGATCCGGTGGGTCATTATTATTATTATTGTCATTATATTTATTTATTACTGAGAAAAATAGAATTGTTCATCTTTACATATCTACACTTGTCGTCAGATTGGAGTTAACATTGTTATTGAATTTATTAATTAAATTTTGTATTGAAAAAACATTTATAAGTACAATAATTATTTATTTGTAGGAAGTAAGAAGACAACAACAAGTAGAAGCTGCTGAAAGAAGAATGAAAGAACAAGAACAAAGAGGAATAGGAAATGTTGATGCAGTTAAACGTCAACAACAAAAGAGTATTGCTAGAGAACAACAAAACGAACAATTGGCTACTGCAGATAGAGATATACCTCTCAAAGTAAGTTAAAATTCTTTTAAATAAATCATCAATACGAAAAATTTAAAATAATGTCAATGCCTCCATGTCAATTTGTTTTGCTTTTTTCAGTGGCAAGTTAATTGATAAATCAAAGTGTATATTAAAAACTTGAATATTATACATCAAATAATGAAACTACGCAGTAAGTTAAGCTAATCAATAAGTTTAAAACATTTTCATGTGAGTAAACAGTTTTACTTTTTAATATCAGATGAATCGTAATTATATATACATAAATTATTGTTTATCAAATTAATATGATTACTTTATTAATTACACTTTAATATTTAATGAGTCAGTGTTAAGTTGTCCTAAAAAGTAATTAGTACACTTGTTAAGTTTTTTGACTATAATACACTACCATAATACAATTATGAATATTTATAAAAAAATTAATTAACTTTTGAATCGTTTATTTCACTAATTCAAACCCCATAAATTGATATTTATTCAAACCAAATGGTATAAATCTTTAAAGCATAGTATAGGGATCAATTCAATTAATTTTCAACGTTTATTAAACAAAATGTTTATATTATAAATTCAATTTTTTATTATAAAAAAAAACATATTTATATTTTAATTGTTATTGTTATTATTGTTATATTGTGTAAAATTGAAAACTGTTAAACGAAAAAAAAAGAATTTTTTAACAAATTTATTTTAACAATATTTAAAAATTTTCAGCCATTCTTTTACTACGAATAAATATTGAATGTATAATTTAAGGATTTATTATTAGTTTTCAATAATATTAAATATAAAATATCTTACTAAAAAAAACTTGAGTCATAATAATATGTATCAATTTACGATTGAACTTAATGTACAAAATTGAATAATATATGGATAGATGCTGCCATAATTTTCAATAACAAAATAATTCATAATTGTTATTTGTGATGAAGTTATATGCTACTTTTCTAGAGTATCATATACAAGGTCACAATCTGGGATGTCATTTTAGTTTCCAGCAGTAATCTACTTTCATGCCTATTACGTATAATTGTAAATAAGATTTATTTATCACATATATCATTCAATGGAATACTGTGATTAGTTTTTATTTTACATTCAAAATATTATCATAAAATTGAATAGTTTGAGGATTCTTTTAAGTATGTATTTCAATGTACTATTTTTCAATTACAAATGAAAAGATTATAAAATAAATGAATATTTAATACAATAAAGTAGTTTTTTTCTAAATAAATTTATTTTTTACAACTTTTTATTTTAAAAAAGAGCATTTTATATACAATTTAGATGACTACATTTTAAAATTAAAAATTAATAGAATATTTTGATTGATTTTCTTATTCTAGAAAAAAGGTGACACTATTAATAAATTATTTCATGATAAAATGAAAGAGTCCCTCAACCAAATTAATCGTTGTACGACTTTTATTATATCAATTTCTAATAAAAAAAGTCGTACAAAGATTTTACTGTAGATGATGATTTTTTTTTTTTCAATAATTTGTAGCAAAAAGAAGGAAGAAAATATACTTATACGATGTTAATTGATCAATGATATGTTATCTTAAAAATGAATCATACGCGCTGAAAGATTAGAATCTTCAATAGGTAACTCCCAACGTTTGTTCCATGTATCTATTTCTTCTCTATCTTTATCGTGTTGTTCTTGAGAACACGTGCGTAATCGACTTGCTTTTTCACATCGTCGAGATACTGACCAATATACAAAGTCATTAGGACATCTATACAAGTAGCCTTGAAGGGAATTTTTCTGATTTCTTTTGCACTTGTAGAAAACATTACTACAACCTTTTTGGTAGGGGTAATGACCTTCTCCCGGACACAAACTGTCACGTGTTGCTCTTATCTGTAAATAGAATTTATGTATATATATATTCATTTTTGAAAAAAAATTTTCAATTATGATGAATTATCAAGATATCACGTCATTAACTTACAGGTTGTATAGATGATTTTTCAATTTGTCGATAAAATCTAGCAGGTGTAAGTTCAGTATTACATGGTTGAGAATTTTCACTTTCTGCAAGGCATTGTACTTTTTCTTCATCGAAGATTGTATTTTCCGGACATACAAGAACTAAGATCTTTATTGCCATGTTACCTTCAGAAGTACATTGATAAAACATATTACAATATTTAGGATGACGTCGGAAACCTGTTGGACATACAAGAACAATCTGCTCGTCTGTCAAGTTTCCTAATGTGCAAGGAGCAACTGGTAATGAGATATCAGGTTCAATAGTAGTAGTAGTAGTAGTAATAGGTTTATCACTATCAGTACTTGATTCTGCTTCTGTTTCCGTTGTTGGCTCAGTACTTGTTTTACTATCAGATTCTGTTGCAGTAGAACCTGATTCTTCTATAGTTGTTGACTCGATCATTCCTTCAGTTGACATTGTTGAAGTGTCTATATCTTTTTCCGTACTTGTTTGATCTAAACCCTCAGTTGTAATTTCAATTTCAGTAGTCTCTTCAGTAAATTCTGTTGTTGTTCCTTCATCAATATCTAGAGATGTTGTTGTTGATATTTGTGTAGTAATTTCTGTTTCACTAGTATTTATTGGAGACATAACCGTGGTGCTCGGTGAAGATGAAGATGAACTGGAAGGATTACCACTACAATCTCTTAGTGGATAAATCGATTCTGGATAATTACAGACACTAATACTTGGATCAAATATTGTTCCAGGAGCACAATTAAAATGATAAATATTGTAACCATTTCCGTTATCTACACATCGGTAAAATTTATCACATTGCGTTGGATGTGGATAAAATCCTGTTGAGTCACACTTGATCTTATCATTCAATAAATTAGGCTTCGTTGATCCTGATGTATTGGAGTCTGTTGTCGATAAATCGGATGTATTCCTAAAAAAAATAATTTTTTGTTTATTATTTTGTTTTATAATTTTTCTGATATATTATCAATAAATTATAATTATATAAATAGCTTACAGAGTTTCCATTGTTGTAGAAGATTTTTCTAAACTTTCCGTTGTTGGTTCAGTATCTTTATTATTATTTTCATTACTTTCGTTATTTTTATTTGTTGTTATTGCCTCTATATTTGCTTGAGTACTACTACTGGTGGTAGTAGTAGTAGTAGAAGCAAAGATGGTCGTTGGCGTCATAGAAGAACTATAATCATTTTCTTTTGGTTTTTTAGTTGAATCCATAGGTTTTTCTGTTTCTTTAGTAAAACTAGGAATTTCATTAGTTTCAGGACTACATAATGATACTAAATGAGCATAATTACAAGTTAATATAGACTGATCCCAAGCAGTTCCTGGAGCACACTCAAAATTATATTTTGTGTATTTACCGTTTGTTTTGACACATCGATAAAATTTATGACAATCATTGGGATCTGCATAAAATCCTTCATCTTTACATTTTGATATAGCAAGTTGTTCATTTGGAGTTGTATTCGTTGACGATAGTGATGTACTTGTAGTTATTGTTGATGATACGTCGGATATTGAAGTCATTGATACAGATATGATAGCTTCAGAAGATGTTGAGGTTTCAGTGGGCATTAAAGTTTCTGTAGATATTGAACTTTCAGTTGTAGGATTTGTTTCTTCTTTGATAGTAGACATACTTATAGTTGTAGAAGTGGGTTTGAAAGAACTAAAGCCAGTAATATCATTAGATGGTTTTAATTCCTCTTTTGTAAAAGTTTCTGGCTCTTTTGTCGTATTTGAGTCTTTTTCACTTGTTGTTTTATTTTTTTTCTCGTCATTGTTTATTGTTCCTGTTAATGAAGCGTCTGTTGATCCATTATTAAAAGACGAATTACATTCAGAAACAATATATTCATGATTACAAGCTTGAATATTGGTATCCCAAGCTGTACCCTCACCACACTCGAATTCATACTTGATCAGTTTTTGTCCTTCCTGTGCAACACATCTGTAAAACTTTCGACAATTTTCGGGATTCGAAAAGAAGCCTTCTACAATACAATCATCATTAGAAATACTTTGAGGAGTATAATTTGCTTGAGTAGTCATTGTCGGAGTAATACTTGTCATGTCAAAAGATGAAGGAGTTGACGGATATGGAGTTAATGGTTCCTGAGTTATTGTAGAAAGTGAACCAATTGGTAATTGGGTTTGAGATGGTTTAGGAGTTACTGGGCGTAAAGTGGAAGGTGGTAAATATCCAGAACTTTGAGTAGGTTTAATGAGAACAGTTGATTTTTTATTAGTCGATTGTTGATACGAATCAGTTGTTCCAGAATCATTACTTTGAGTGGATGTTGGTTCAGAGAAACAGTTACCTTTAACTGCCCATTCATGATTACAGGCTTCAATTGTTGAATCCCATAATGTTCCTTCGCCACAAGTAAATTCAAACTTTTGATAATATCCGGTACCATTACTAACACATCGAATAAATTTTTTACAATCTTTAGGATGAACCATGAAACCTTCTCGCGAACAGCCAGAATTATCTATTCCCGTTACAGGTGGAGGTAATAATTCGGCGGATTCTATGAGTCCTTCTGTCCCACTGGTTGATTTGTATGTCGTACTATCAACAGATGGAGGAATATAAGAAGGAATATTACTCGGTTTCGGTAAAGATTCAGGAGTATACCCTTGGTTTGTATCCATTTGAGGAATGTAAGATGGATTATTATTTGGTCGTTGTTGACCATTTGAAGTATATCCTTCATTTGGATATCCTGGAGGAATATAACTTGGATAATTACTCGGTCGTCTTGAAGAACTAGGCCATGATGGATGTGGATATATTTCCTCTTGATTATCTTCGTAGTCATTCATATTAAAGTCTAAATCATTTTCTGATTTTCTACACTCTGGTCTTTCACTATCATTTGGATGAACACAAATGTTTCCTTTTATGTGAGAAAAAACTGTTCCTGGTCCACATTCAAATTTAAATTTAGTCAAAGGTGATGGAGATTCAGAAGTAGTAGTGCCCCAATTTACACATCTATAATATACATGACAATCTTTGGGATCTGCATGGTAACCTTCTTTGATGCATTGATAATGATTCTGAGCATTGACTTCTGTACATATATAGAAAAATGATAATTATTTAAATGCTTATATTTATGATTATAGGTTTAAAAGTGGTTGATCAATATTTATGTTTATATTTATAGTAATTTATTATAGTTTTTATCGTAGAAAAATGGAAATGATATTTTTTAATGTTATAAAGATATTGAAACAAGTTATCCCTTGGATGATAATTGATATGCTAGGGAGAAAACTCATAGCTGAAGCAATTGCCCAGATAATAAATGATGAGAATGAAAATGTACAGAGCATATCTGTTGAATCGCCAAGGGCTTTAGCAATATAAGATATTGAAGGCTGTCCTCGTGAAACCTGTTTGACGGCAGCAACATCCGCAGAAAAGATTCTTAAACTTCCAATCAGCAAGTGGGTAAAAATAGTTTGAGTATCTCAATAGACGAGTACATAATTCAATACACGTATGCCACCATAGATTATTATTTTTTAGTCTATATTACATGGTCAGAGCTAAGAATACTTTAGCATACCTCGATAAATTAGAGATGCCACAAGTAGTAATGTCTTCACTGCTGAACTCCAAACCAGCTTTGGTAATTCTTTTTTTGTATCTCTGTTATAACAAATTAATTATACTCATTAGAATCAATAAATAATTTAGCGGAAAAATTTTTTTTTATACATTTTTTAAATCAATAATTGAAGATTTGATGAGTTTATTTGAAAATAAAATTAGATAATTGATATAATTATATAAGAATGAAAATTATGATTTATCGATCAATAGTATTTTTTCAAATCACGAAAAAAATAAAACAGTTGTTTAAGTTGAAATTCCTGCATAAAAAGTCGATTGAATCTCACTCTGACAGTTATTTAATCGTTAGAATTGGCGGATATCCAATAAAAAATCTCTATTGAAACGGTAAAGACGAAAAATGAGTAATGTTTATTTAAAGAATATGGCAAAAGATTGCTATACGGCTATTGAATAATTGATCTTTATCAAGAATAAAAAAATTAAAATGCTTGAATCATTTATAGGAATTTGAAGGATCAAGAAAGTCAGACAATGAGCCTTTCTCTTGTACATACTATGAGGGGAATGATATCTCGTGGGGGTTAATTTCGCTTACTATCACGATCATTATGACATAATGCAGAAAATTACATGAATGTAATATGTAATTGAAGTGTCAGTGACATTACACCTTTCAGTTTATTTTTCAATGTTACTTGATAAATAAATTAATTTCATGTTTAAGGTATGCCGTATCAATTATTTGAGCTAATTTTAAAATAAATTTATCATAAATTATAATTGAAAGACAAATTGTGTGTATTCAAGACATTGAATTCCAAATTTCTACTTCCTTCAACAGCTAACGGTCAACGGTGTTTCATATTCATCATAATCCAGAATACATCAACTGTGTTATTTCGCAACAAATGTGAGTCATTTACACAACATAAACGAGCTATGAATACTTGGCAATATTAATAATTAATGAGTTTACTGTACCGAAATATTTTGTTTTTTTATCAATAAAAACTAATTTTTTTCATCACAGAAAATATTTTAACGGTCTTATTGGCTCTGAATCATTGAATAATATACAATTTATTCAATTGATATCACTGGCTTTTGTATGACCAGGAATGATGTGTATAATTTTAATTAAAATTTTTACCTTTTTTTAGGAAAGAATAAATTAAATAAAATTCAAACGCCCTTATGCTATTTCCGTATGAGTTGATGAAAGAAAAATAGTATATTTAGTCACGTATTTTCTGTGAAATTTTACAAAGTCAAGTGTGCAAGCTATTAAAGGGAAGCAAAAAATAAAAGTAGTATGAATAAAACGTCATTATTTATAAATGTATGTACTCGAGTAGGTACTCTGTAAGTGAAGATTCAGTAACAAGCAAAATGATGAGGTGAACCCGGCTATTATTGCAATATAGATAGACTGGACTGGGTAAGAGCACAACCTTGACGCGGTTATTTGCAAGGCCGCAAGGTACACTACGGCATAAAGTTTCTATTTTCTTTTTCGTTGATGAGATGGTGATAATGACCACTACTATTTACTACAATAACGTTGATAATTATGATGACAACATTACCATCATCATCAACAACAAAAACAACAACAACAACAACAACAACATTAACAATGGTAATGACGACAATAACTATGGTTGTGATGATGACGACAACAATGAGAAGGACAATAACACAAGAGGTCAACTGATTCTTTGCAATTATCCTCTTTGTAAGTTTCTTACATACTACCTATAGATATTTGTAATTAAAGGGACACAAGTTAAAATTACTTGTACGTGTTTTGATCTTTTCTTGCCTTTTTTTAAGAGTTTTCCTCTCACTACATCCATTATCATTCCTTATATTACACTTAGGCTATATTCTTATCCGCATTTTCCCTTTAGCACATCCTCTACCTTTTTTTTTTTTTCTTTTTCTTTATTATACAGCTAATGATTTATTCTAAGAACCAAGATTACCTTGATTACCATGATTGATACCTATTTTACACAAACACCCTTTTGAATGATATTATAGTAAATATGTCTTGATGCACTGTTTATTGAAGAAAAAAGTTTAAAGATATTTTTTAAAAAAAGTTCAAGTGGTATTTTAATGGCGTGAAAAATGGCTAAGGATGAACAAGGGAAGTCACTCTGATAGTACTGATTCTTTTCCTTCCGTTTATGGAAACTCCTACGCGGTTTTAAAACACAGTACCTTAGATTCAATGTCAACTACTGCTATTTTAATTAATAAAAATTTTATCGTCTACAAAAATTGATACAAATATTAAGATTAATGAATCGTTAATTGATCATTATCTATAGATATCATCGACTAAATATAATTAATTTTGATATCAAATGAAAAGTGATACAAGTATAAAGAGTGAAGAAGGAAAATTATAACTTGAATTTCGGGTACAAGTAAAGAGGAAGAAGTTTGTCCATGACAATACACAAGAGTGTCTGCATAAATAAAATAATTGATGTCATATTTATTTCACTATAATTAAAAATTAATTAAACTGAAACGTGAAATTAATATTTAAGGTATCTATTGCAGAAATCTTGAGATAAATATGGACATTGACCTCGATTATTTTGAAGGACAATAGATAAATTACAATGATAATTATATGATGCAATGGAGATTCAATTTTGTGGAGCGTACATCTATTTACCATTATTTCTGTAATTTACTATTTTCTTTATCCTTTATTATTATTATTATTATTATTATCTTAATATATATGATTATATCAATTAATTAAATTGGTAAATTAACACAAATATAAATAAAATCAGTATTTGAATAGTACTTTAAGTGATTAATTTGAATTTCTACTTACCCTTGCCTGATCATTATAAGTAGAAGATGATTGTGTGCTCGCACTTGTCACCATCAAATACAGTCGTGAGTGTTTAACTCAATTATTTAACAAAAATTTTTCATTAATCAACATAAAAATATAAATAAAGTGTAAGGAATAGTATAATATTTTTTCAATGAAAATAAATGAAGAAAATTAGTCAAAAAATATTGACTTGTAAGAGAATTACTGAAATGGATCCAAGAAATTTCTTGGGGATTTCTGTAAATCAGTCTCTTTATCACGATTCCTGATCGTGGTACGTCCTGACAAGGAGTAAGTCCCAGGGACTCGGATGGCTTCTACTTATAAAGACTTGCTTCACTAGTGCGGCAGACGTGTGTGTTTTTGCGAAAAAGAATCACACAAGGCGCCAGGTGGAAGGGGATACAACTGTGTCGTGATCATTATATTGATACTGCTAGACTACATTGCACCAAGAGTCACACTTGTCTTACACCTCATATAATTATTTCTTTTTTCCTATTTCCAACTTATCGTAATAATCGCAACTCGAATAATATGATCAAGTAAACAATGTGGTCTTTAATTTTTTCGTTATGGGGAAAATATTTTATCAAGTCATTTTTTCATAATCAATAATAGTCTGCCAATTGTGAAGAAATATTATGGTGGTAGTTGAGAAGTCGCATGAGATTGGACGCGTTAATAGAATTCCAAGAGCACAGAGTCAACGTCCCATGTGAATTCCTTCTCAGAACACAAATATTATTCTTTGAATGTGAAACTTGTGCATCTTGAAGATAAATCTTGTATAATTGACACTTGAATTGGATATTTCTGAACACTATTTAATTCACCATTATTGGTAATATGTATAATAAAAATAATTCAACGAGTAATATTAATAATAAGAGATTCATGTAACAACAATAATCGACATTTAATAATTATTTTATCTCAATTATTTATTAATTAGGCGTATTAATTATTTCATTTAGATATTTTAATGTTTATTTTCAAAGTTATAGATCGAAAAACAACAGTTGTAAAGATAAATATAGATATATGTATATCTATGTGTAATGGTTTATATTAACCTTGCAGTGATTCTTCAAAGTCAAGATAATTGATTTGTTTTAAATATATTTGCCATCGTTTCCAATTAAAGATTCTATTATTAAAGTCGGATATCCGGGTGCATAATTATATAATTGTATTGTTTTCAATATAACTTTAAATTTATCATGAATTTTATTTATTTTATAATGAAATATTTCACTGTTATTAGTTACAAAAAATTAATGTTTATATTATTTAATTCTATGCATATCAAAATAATGACACGATAACGCTTGGAATATGTCGTATTAATAAATTTTTTTATATTTAAAAAGTATTGTGCGCATCGAATGATTATTGGCTAATAAAATTGTCCAATCGAAACAATTTGAATGAAGTAAGGGAAAGAAGGAGGAATTGAACTTTAGCGAATCTAGTGGATTTTTTTTAAACTTTCAAATGATTAGAAGCGCGATTTTTTGAATAATCAAAATGATTGATTACATAATAATTGAAAATTCACTTAATTACAATATTTATAAATTATCGTTGGTAAAGATAAAATAATCCTATTAAATGATATGATAAAATTTTAATACTTTTAAGATTTAATATCATTGATATAGGTGTTGTACATAATTGACAAAAAATATACATATCTATTATATTTGTAGAAATAGACATGCGCATGTTGTTGAGAAAAGAAATGAAGCTATTCCTTTCGACACTTGTTGTTTAATTTTCGGTGTTATAATTATACAGTATAGATATTGTATATTTATACCAGTTCAAATATTCAGCAAGTGAAAAAAAGTTTTATTATAATTTTTTGTTCAACTTAATTTTATATTTACAATGGATTAAATTAAATCAATACAAATATATTAAAAAGTATGTATTCTTTGAATAATTTCAGGATAATTTAAAAAATTTATAAATATTTTGTTATGTATATTATGTAATTATCTATGATAAAGGTAAATATTCGAATAAAAAATTGTGAAATTTATTAAAATTTATATTTTTATTTTAGATAAACAACAATGGCAAACATATATCCATCGCTACCTCGATTGTCAGTAAAAGATAGTTTTGATGATGAAGATTTGACTGATATTGATGATGAAGTATTTATAAGAGATGGAAAAATTAGTGGAGGAAAAAAAATTAATGATGATGGTGGAGTAAAAAGGCCATTAATGGCACCAAGAAGAAAAGCTCAAATGAATTTTAAACATCAAAAAATATCATCAAGAGCTTTACTGTTACCTATCTGCTACGGACTAATGGCGCTAGTCATACTTTTAGGATTGATTCCACTCTGCGTAATAATAATCAATATATTCCCTGTACCTTTGAATGTTATACAAAATTTTTTTCCTGCTAAAGTAAAATCGATTACGAATGCCACCGATATTCCACCTTGTACTTCACTCGCTTCAAATGTTGTTTGGGTCAAAACATTACCTAAATTAACTTCAGAAGCTCCTTTAAGAAGTTTGGATGTTAATAATGATAATATCGATGACATTATTATTGGATTCAGTACAGGTTTTAATAATTAAAATACTCACGAAATATTATTATTATTATTGTTATTATTATCATTATTATTATATATAGTTGTTATTTTATGTTTTTATTGTTTTCTTTTTTATTTTTTTTTTTCATTTTAGATTTTATAAAATCAGTTGATTTATTTTTCGTTTAAACATATTATAATATGTGAGTTGATTTATTTACTTTTATTGTATAATTATATCTCTTCATAATCTCATTTTATTAATTAATCTTTTTCTAGGATTAGACACGCTTGATGCGCCATCCTTCCTCTGCAATCTCTATTTCAATAAACAACCACCATGTTTAGGAGGAATTTTGGCATTAAATGGAAAAAACGGTGAAACATTATGGACACATTGGACAGAACATGCAATTTTTTCAATTGATTGTGCACAAGATATCAATGATGATAAGATAAAAGATTGTATAATAACTGGACGTGATGGAATATTACATGTTATAAATGGACATGACGGAAGCATCATTTGGCAAATTTCTATCAAAGATTTTCCAAATGAAGAAATTGTTCTGAATGTTTATGATGCACGTTTCATTGATGATGTTGATGATGATAACATCGGTGATGTGATAGCTTCGCATACAATACAAGCAGGAAATTTACGATTTAGTGAAATTGTCATTTTTTCTGGAAAGAAAGGAGATATTATAAAAACTGTCGAATTCTCGAAACATGAACAATTATTTATTGCTCCACAAATATTAATTCATCCAGATGGAGAAATAATTTACTTACTATCTTCAAGTACTTCTGTACAGTTGCAAGGAGGGCTCTATATAATTTCTCAAACTGATTTTCTGTACACAAATTTGGTAAGATATTATATATTTTTACTTTCTTAGTTTTAATATTTTTCAACAATAATTATATTTTTCTTTATTTAGGCAAATTTAAAAACATTACAACATGGTAGTGGAATTTTACTAGCCCCTATTTTAGTTGATGTAACATTAGATGGTACAGCTGATATTATAGTGTCATCATTGAATTCAAAAATTACCGCTTATGATGGTTTAACTTTTGAGTTAATCTGGAACTATACAGTACCTGATTCAAAAGTAATAAGTATACCTATACCTGGTTATTATAATGACGATAGTATTCCTGACATTATGGTTAAACACCAAATTGATCCAATATATTCTTTATCAACCATTTTGGACGGTAGAACAGGGAAACCATTATTAGAAGAACCAATAAAAGACAGTGGAAATGGACAAATGTCTGGTTTATCTCTTTCAGTTGATGGATCTGGTAACGATTGGTTTTTATATTGGTCAGCCAATTGTCTAAATCATGATAATATGGAATATAGATATCATTTTTCACAAGGTCAGACTCTTTTATCAGTAAGTCATGCAAATTTATGTAGATTAAAGTTCAATACAACATTAAATACACGATTAATGGCCATGAGTCAGCATATTGGACCACCAGGACAGTCTTTGTATTTTTCCAAAGATTGGAAATCAGTCGAATTAAATAATTCTATTGATTATCAATTTAAGAAAAGTGAAAATAGATTTGATTCAATTTTATCTACAGACGAAATAAATAATGGAATGGAAAATGGACCAATGATGGCTCAACAGTCATCAAATATTTTGAGAATAAATTCAGTCAAAGATGAAAAATATCCAATAGTTGTTGATAATGATGATGATGATGATGGTAATGATAAAAAAAATATTTATTCTAATTATGGTACTGATTTTAAGCCAAAAATGTCGAATGATTTTCCTGATGATGAATTGGATTGGAATACTTTACGATTAGAAAATAATGTTCGATATAATGAACCATCTAATGATAATTTAAAACATGAGATTGAACAAAATGAATTTGTTGATGCTTCTTTACTTGAAAGAAAAAAACGTAATCTCGATAGTGAAATAAATCAAAGTATTCAAAGACAACCCCAAACAGGACTTATATTACCATCATTGTCAAATAATTCTAACAAAGTGTCTGTGGATTTAATTTTTTCAACATACTGGCTACCACCATCAAAAGTATCTCTTCTACAGCAAGATCTTGAGTGTATTCGTATTAAAGAAGAAAAAGCTATGCGAAAACTAACATTGTACGAACGCGAAAATAATATTGAAGAATGTCTAGCTGATCGTGGCATTAATTATCAATCATATAAAGAAAAAATACGTAACGAAAATACTAATTTTGGACAAATGACCGTGTATAGAATTAAGTTGGAATGTATTTGTCCTGACGATTTATTATCTGGACAATCATGTAAAAATATTTCAATTCATCAAAGATGGCCAGCACATTTAGGACAATCAGGAGATGGATATTTTTTGCCATTTCTTAAATAACATATTTAAAAATTTTCAATAAATATCTACTAAAAATATTATTATAAAAAATTAAATATATTATTTTATTACATCATTTTAAAAAATACATTCACTTATATGAATAATCAATTGAGTGAATTTATTGAATTGTAATGTTACATATGTAATCAAAGTGTTAATAATTGTTAAAGTTGAAAATTTCTATATATACATATATTAATTTTCAAACTATTGAGTACAAATATCATCTTTCGATATTTTAATAGTTTCTTGAGAAATATTTAATAGAGTATTTTCAATTATATAATTTTCATTTTATACTCCACATTAATAAATTTATCTCAACGAGTTTGATCAATACTGGGTGCTTGTTTCGTTATCATTAAAATTTTTATAAAGTCCAAACTGTTATATCTGAATTAATGCAGTGTAACTTGAAAAAGAATATATTTATAGATGAAATTTTTGGAACTTGTGAATCTTGTTTACAAACTTTATCTAAAAATACTCTGACTAATTATCGAGATGGTGAAACTCAAACTATTCCTTGGGAGCCACCCATTATATCCGGTAATAAAATATAAGTAATTTATCTTATGCATAATATTAAATTTTTTTATTATTAATACAGAAAGTACTCCTGCAGTGCTTACTCTAACCAGTTTAACTTGGGATAATGGATTACCTGCGGGTATAAATGAATTAAATATCATCAAAAAAATTGACATAAAAAAAGCATGGGAACTAGTGTTACCTCCTCTTGACTCTAAAATAAATTTTCAATGTTATAAAAATTTAATCACAGAAATGGATAAAGATAAATGGGCATTTCGTAATAAAGTAAATCAATTTTCAGTTAAAAAAAAATTATATTTTTTACTTGTTTAATATATTATTTTTATTTTGCATAGGAATTACAGTTAACAGTAAACTCGAAACTTGATGGGATAAATAAAATAATGAAAATAAAAAATTGTGATAAAAAAAAAAAACTAATCATGAGACTTGAAAAGTTTTCTACATACTTGAATTATTTAAAAAACAAAGAAATAAATCGGATAAAATTTGATATGAATAGAGAGTTGAGAAAATTAGGTGTTAAATATAGAGAGAAAAATTTACAGCATAATTACTTGCAAAAAGAAGATAATTTATTAATACGTAAGTTTAATAATCAGTCTTCATAAGGTAATGAAATTATTTATTAATAAAAGAAAAAAAATAATTTTAATGATTCTCGTTTAGATGAAAAACAAATTAATTTGATACATAAAAAAACAATGTTTAAAAAAAATTTTGGAACAATTACCTCTGTCCCTATAAATTGCAATAAGATGTGTTTACGTGAGACTAGATGGACAGAAGACAAGCTGAAGACTTTACACGTAGATTTGAAGAGAATACGACTGAATCCAATATCAAACAAGATAAATTGTTTGTAATGTGAGCATTTTTAATACATTAATGCTTTTTTTTAACAATACAATAATATCTATAAAAATGAACATTGAAATAATGATTACAATTTTTATTAGAAAAAAATTTATTCGAATTAACTATCTGTGGAATTATTATTACTCAAAAGGTTATTAACGTATTTTTTAAATTTAATATCTTTAGCATCACTAGAAACTTTCCGCTCAACGATAAGTTTCCTTTTTTTTGCTTGTAAATCTTTGTTCATATTATCATCTACTTGATTAATGATATGTTTTCGTTTAATTTGACCGTCAATTGGTTCAGGTTTTTGAGATTCTTCCCGTGCACGACTTAATTCAGCTGTCAAATCTCCCATTTTTTGTTCCCATTCTTCTAAATGTCTACGCATTTCAGCAATTTGTAAATCTTGTTCATGTATTTTTTTCGACTGTTCTTGTAATTTTACACTTTGAAGACGCATTTGGCAGCCTTGTCGTTTCATACGTAAACGTAATTTACTTAATCTACTTTTTACTGATAAAAATGATAACTTATTCTTTTTAGTTCTATTATAAATTTTCTTAAACGTTTGATTTAATTTATCTGAAGAGACAGTCTGAAAAGAAGTCGATGAAGGACCTCCACTGTGGTGATGATGCGAAATCATAAAACTACCACCGGGTAATTCAAATGTTCCAACACCACTGACTCCTGCTGCAGCTGCTGATGATCCAATACTGTGTTTGAGTGCTGGTAAAATTTTTTCATCAAAGTGTTCCATTGCCATACTGCTAATATCCCGAAGTTCTTGGAGTATTTCGTGAGCTCGAGGTGGAGTTTTTGAGTCTCTTATTAAACGCAAAACGCGAAAAATTTCATCAATTACCTATGATTTATAAATTATAAAAATAAAATATATTTAAATCAACAATGCGTGTTATTGATTAAGAAATAACCACTTACCTTTCCAGGTATAAAACAACAAAGATGTAAGTTGACATATTTTATAAATGTCATAGATAACATGGAAATACGAGTTTCAATAGCTGTCAATACGTCACAATGTCTAGCTAGAGGATGACTCCTACGTTCTGATTCTCTGCGAGGTAATTGACTTTTGACTGTTCGTAAGCATTGTGCATGATATTTTTCCATCAAACTGAATCCACGATTGAGTAACTTTTGGCATGTACGATCAAAATGCTTACAAACCTATTGAAAACATAATAATTTATTAATACTAATAAATTATTTTTAAAATATATTATTTATATAAAAACTTACAAGGCGATTTTTAGCAATTTCATCGTAAGATAAATTAGACAAAATCGTTTCGAGTACAACATCAGGAAGATCAATTAATAACATGTTTAGATAATTTATGTTTGTACAAAAAGTAACTTTTAATTTTATTCAATAAATGTTTCGTAACAATTTTCTATTTTGATACGTAAATGGATAAATTTTTAGTTTAAATCACTGAAATTAAATAATTTTTCTTGAGATAATAGGTAATAGAAAAATGGCAGGCAAAACACTAAAATCTATGCAAAGAACATAGAGACTAGTATAGAAACCCAATCTCATATTAATATTCCGACTTGGTTTCTAACAAAAAAGTTTCCGTATCTCACTACTAGGTGGCGTTATAACTACCCGTGTACGTCGGTAATAGTTGCTCTATTGATAACAATTTTTCTCTACGATAATTGCGGAGATTTTTGGACTAAAAATGGATTAGCTGACAATATAATGTTTCTATATTTGTTTTGACTTTCAATACGTAAATACTAATATACATATATCAATAGTTATTTGCGGTCTTTTTGGAGTATTTCTTGTATCTTTATATTCTTCACTTTAAAATTTTTTATTTTTAAAGTTAAATTGGTGAAAGGTATAACAAAAGAGTAGATTATAAAATTGTGTGCAAGTAGTACTGCAAGCAAATAGTCAACCACAATAAGTTTTTAAATTTATATGTATTGAAATTGAAAAAAAATTTATTGTAAAAAAAAATTGATAATATTGCCTTTACAAAAGTTTACGTTTACATATATATATTTACAGACATTATCAAGAGTTTTGACAATTTTAGTCTAATAATCTCTTTTTATAATAAAATTTTTCATTAATTCAAAAAACCATTTTTATACAACATTAAATAAACAATCATGTTTTTAATAAATTTATCAATACAAATATTTATTTTGATTAGACGTAATTCAATTTTAATTGATGGAAAATAACTTTTAACGATTCATATTTGGTTTGAATGTTGCATATTGTGGTGTTTTTTCTTTTTTGTTTGACGACGATGATGATGATGGATGTTTCAATGTTGCCAAACGATCGGGTTTCAAGAATAGCTGTTCCGTCTACAACATTGATCATAATATTAATTACAATTCGAAATGATTGGCCTTTGCAAAATTTTACTTGTATTACCTGTAATGTATATTGCGGTGCATGAATTTGTTGATGACTATAATGATGTTGTTGTCTTTGATAATGAGATTCATTAAATTGAAAACAGTCTTGTTGTAGGTATTGTTGCTGTTGTTGTTGTTGTTGTTGTGTAGGAACAGGTTTCAATATTTGATTATGACGTTTTTCGGTAATTGAATTATCGGCAGTATTTCTCAGACAGTCATCTACTACTACAGTATTTAGAGACTTGTTACTGGAAAATGATAAATCATTGATTTTTTTTTTTTTTTATAGAAATAAAAATACTTATGAATAATAATAATAATAATAATAATAATAATTACCAATCAACTGGCTGAAGTGTGGTTGGTTGGGAAGCGCAACATTTATCTGAACGAAGAAAACATATAAATGCCATTACCATTACTGAAATGACGGTAAACCCTGCGACGGCACCAATAACCAGTGGTATCTATTATAATAACCATAACAATTAAAAAATATTCGTAATTTTTTTTTTTTTTACTTTTTCAAATAACAAGTATATTAATTACTTGGTCTGGGTCATCAACTCGTAACATGAGTGCACGCCTGTCACTTCCGCGATCATTTTCCACTATTACGTAATATAATCTTTGATCTTCTTTTACTGTACTCGTAAGCTCTAAAATTGCTATAAAACAATCTTCTAATGTTGGCAGTGGTTCCAAATCTAATGCTCGATATCTTGATTCCAATACTTCTCCTAAATGAAAAATTAATAAATAAATGGTCAATTTAAACATTAAATATTGATGAGTAAGAATAAAATTAGAAATAAAAAAAAAAATTTAATGACAAAAGTCATTAAACCTGCATGAAGTCTTATGCTGTTGCCCCATTCCCATGCAACTAAACGTGGTTTTGGATTTGAACATAATCTAATTTCCAGTCGAGCAGGACTTGTCTCTGTTGTTGATATCACATATTTTTCGTTGTTCAATGGTTTTATTATCTATAGAAAAAAAGCAAAAAGAAAAAAAAAAGAAAATAATGAATGAATTAGAATATAAAAGATTATACAAATGACATTAAAAAAATTTGAAAAATTACTTTTGGTGCTCCAACAACTTCCAGTGTTACTGGAGTGCTTTTAACTTGTCGTGTCTTGCCATTTATCGTATTCGAAGCAATACATATATATTGGCCTTGTTGTTCATATGTCACATTTGTCAAGATTAATCGTTGACCCTTTCCATAATCGATTGGTGGTCGATTATCATTGAAAATTTGCTGCCATCTAAATGAAAGTGGTAAACATTATATGAAATAATAGAATAAAACCAGAAGGGTTAAACTTACTGATAATCAGCGGGAGGCATAGCATCTGCATTACACTCAAATGACGCTCCTGAATAAAGTAGAGCTGTTGATAATCGATCCGGTCCGACGGAATCAATTTTTGGTGCATCTATTGGAAAACGTCAATTTATGACAACTGAAGAATTTAAAAAGAAATTTTGTTAATAAAAAATACTCACAATTGACAGTAATTTGGATAGATACTGGACTACTTTCGCCTTCAGTATTGGAAGCGAGACAAACATACGTAGCAGCGTGATTTCGGTGAATTGGTGAATATATTAAAGCCTCACCAATACTCACAACTTCCATGTCTGCACCTTTTATCCGTTTCCATAGAATTGATGCAGTTGGATTAGCGTTTGCCAAGCAACGAATTTCTACTCTATCTCGTCCTTCTTCTAACTGTCCAATTGGAACTCCTACTAGTCGTGTTTCTGGTGCATCTATCGGAATTAAAGAGTCCTAGTTGAAATATTATATAAGCGTCTATCTAACAGTTTATCAATTTACTTAAATTCAAGTTTTAGAAGATGTAAAATAAAATATTCGCAACAGGTCTAAGGTTCATTTTTATAACATTTTAAGTTGTTATTGTGTTTAAAGAGAGAAACAAAAAACAACAAACATTTCAATATTTTTACAAATTTTCAACTATAATGAAATATTTATTAAAAATTTAAGATACCATATTTTGAATGATATAAAATTTTTAACTTACATGTAACATCAAATCGCACTTCAATATTAGAAGTTAAAGTCGGATATGCTGGATGATTGGCTTCACATCGAATTACTTGACCATATCGAGAACGATCAGCTTCGATATCGCAAACACTTTTAGTTGACCATGTTCGTGCATTATCAATTTCTGTCGCATTTACTTGTGGTCTTAAAGTTCGAATCTCTTGGTCTCTCAAATACCTGTATGCAAATATACATATATATATATATATATATATTTATTTACTCTTATAAATTTTTTATTAATAATTTATGAAATTTAATGTTATAAAAACCATTTAATGAGAGGTGGAGGATTTCCATAACGAGCTGTACAAGTTAATGTTGCTATTTCACCTGCACGTGCAGTAACATTTCCACCAGGTAAAATAACAGCTCCTGCATACTCTATTTGTGGTCGCTGAGGGCTTACTATAACACAAATTTAACAAAATCTTATATCATGATGCTTTTAAAGAACCAATGTTTTTTTTTATAAATAATACAATATTCTACTACTTTTAGGATTATTTAGCTTTTTGACGTATATATGTATATATATATGGATAAAAAAGACATCAATAATTCAACTTACCACGTACAACAAGCCGTGCTGATTCGGAAGTTAATGCATCTTGAGCAGTAAAGTCACTTGCAGTAACTTGACACTGCCACAATCCATCGTCAAATTCAAGTGCTGCTGATCGAACCCACAATGAACAATCTCCCATATCAGGTGATCCAACCCATTCATATTTTTTTAAATACATACCAATTGGCTGTAAATAAAAAAAGAAATATTTTTTTGAAAAAAGTTTAACATAAATATTTTCACTTAGCAAATACACTCAATTTAAAAAAGCTCCGAGCTAAATGTTAGACTTTGTTTTTGATATTTTTAAAAAAAAAGTTTTAAAACACTAGAGTAAAATCTGTAAGTTTTTCTGGCCGGTAAATAAACGTAAAAAAAATGGAAAAGGGTATAATCTCTTTCTTCTTATTTACTCGTAGAGAAAAAATTTCAGGAGAGAAAAGGGGCACGTTCGAATACAGCAATCAGCGTAATGCACCCGCAGACACCCAACTTTCTCTCCTTCTCTTTTGCTCTCACTCTCTTTTTCACTCTCTTTCTTTCTCTCTAGAGAGCTCAACCCCTTTTGGTGCTGCTACTGCTGCTGCGTATCCAACAAACATTTACTCAGCTAAACAACTATATACTATATATACTATATACATATACATATATGTGTGTGTGTGTGTGTGTGTGTGTGTGTGTGTTTCAAACAGGGAAGATGGGTATACCAACTTTTAGCAGGCCAAAGGCTTTTCCCTGATGATATTCTCTCCAACACATAGTTTACTTTTATCTCTTACAAGTGAGTAGTGTGACGATGCAATTCCATTGAAATGGATAGAAAATACATCAACCGAACATAGAAATACGAGAAGAGATCAACTGATTAATCAGAACTTGATTAAATCTTATGCGTACTATTATACAAATAAATATTATCAAAAATATATCTTAATGTTTGATTGAAAAATTAAATCGAGCTTTGAAATAATTTTTTTGTTCCAAATCTACCATGAACAAATATAATATTTCAAAATGCACGTTTTTGTGTCAAGCTGAATTTTTTAATATTTTATATACATATATGTACCTATATATAATATGACTGGGAAAGCGTGAAAATTTACGAGTATATCATTCAACAAATGACTGCTGCATTTCCTTACTTGCTATACATGTTACAAATAGACTTTTTATGAATTTAAAGTCTTTGTACATACGCGTAATAGTCTAAACTTGTCGTCGTCATCGTCGTCGTTGTCACTTGAAAGTGCTTTTTTTTATGTACAACCGTCTTTTACAATTTTCAGTAAAAACTTTTCTCAAATAGCAACGTTTTATTTCACAACTTATTCGTGAAACGTAAACGATTTGCGAGCGTTGGAAAAACTTACGACACATATAATAGCAATAGTGAAAAGAAGTCATAAAAATTTACGTGTTCAGAGATTAAGAAAGAGAATAAAACTGGAATATGTATATGTATATATGTTTACATATATAATACAATAAAATTTTGTATTTATTTAATACTCTACATTATATATTACAATGATTAATTTTAGAAAATATTTAGATTTACAAATAATTGGTTAAAATTAATTAAAATTATTAAAGAATAAAGTTGCTAATTAAATATGGAATGTTATAATTTTTAGAAAAAAGTACAAATATACATTTGATGAAGAAGAATAACCGTCAAAATCAGTGATTAAACCTCGAAACCAACGATTTGGGTAACGCCCATAGGGAATATTAATGGTAGTCAATCATGCCAACTCGAACTTTGCCAAAAAACTGAGCCAAAAGCTCAAGTGGTGTAAAATTTACTCTTCCAATGTATTTATGCTTTTGTGTGGCTGTCGAAATAGCCTAAAATCACAAATACATCAACATATATAAAATTTTATTAATTAATGAGAAAAGAGAAAAGATACAATAAGATGAAAATAAATATTTCATTTAATTTAATGACCGTTTTATTGTGGATAATATAAATAATTTCCTTTTTCCTATAAAACACAACAAAAATCGTGACTCCTGTAGAAACAGTATATTTTTTTTATGCATAAATAATTTACATTTCAAAAGAGAGCCACTTGAATGAAATGTATTTAATAGACTTTCTTAAGATTGTTTTTATGTTAAAGGGTGTTTTAAAAAGAGTATTTCTTTTTCAAGAATTGTAAATCAAGTTGAATTAATATATATGTATATATTGAGAAAATGAGAATTTCATTTGAAATGTATTCAAGATGATGAAAATAAGAACGAATCAACTTATTTACCCATCTTATTACTCACACTTTCATCATCAATCAATTCAATAATCAAACTATATTTACATTATGTATTGATTTTTATTATATTAAATTAAATTTATTAATAAAAATAGTTTAATTTTACAAACCTTTTGGTCTTTTTGCCAGATGCATAATCCTCGCTTACCTCGGACTCGACAGATAAGCTTGGCATCTTGTCCTGGATTAACTTCTGTGTATTGTGGTGTCTCTTCGAATATTTGTATACCAAAACATACTGAAACATTCATGAATAATATTTTACATTAAAATAATACGATTTAGTTTTAATATGTGAAATTTTAATCACATTAATGACAATATATAAACCTGGTTGAAATAATTTACACCTATAATACTATTAAAGAAGATTTTATTTTAAATTGGAAAATAATCTCGAAAATGGATTTATTAGTTTTGTACAAATAAAACTTATTGTTTCAATAAATATGATTAGTGAATAATTTCAATTCACTAAAATAAATTCAATGATAAAAAAGGAAAAATTAAATGACCGTTTTTCACTTATAAAATGCATTCATTTAAGGACGATTGCGGTGCTTCAAGTTTTCTTCATTAAGAAATTTCTGTAAATTCCGCGAAAATTGTAAGGTAGGTGGTAGTGGTACTGCTCATTAAGCAACCATCAATCATTTCATTTCATTTACTTATGCACCCTCATTCATTTATCCACAAAAGAGGTATTTATAGACGTTAATAATACCAACTACTTACTTTTAAATTTACAATTATGTTCTTGATAGTTTTTTAATCATTTTATTCAGTTCTTAATAACATAAATAAAATACAACATTATTATGAGTTTAGTATTTTTATTTATTTATTTTGTACTGTTGAAAAATAATAAAATCTAGATATTGTAAAATGCTGTCAGTTTATCACTTATTAAGAAGCTTTTATACAACGTATTTATTTGAGGGTGAGCAACGTTGTTTCGTAGTGAAAATTGTAGCAATATTGCTAGGGTTGGAATTTTCCTCGTATATATATATATATATAACAATGTAGCCCCGGGCAAAATTTTCATTGAAATAACAATTGAAAACACACCGCAGTCTACTGAAAAATGTTTACTGACCTTTTTCTGTGTATTCTCCATCTCTCTTTCTTTCAGTGAATACGACTGTACAGAGCACAAAAAAAAAACGTCTAAAAGAGAGTACAAAAGCCAAGAGTTCACCAAAGCTTTTATTCTACATGCGTTAATACTTTTATGTATACGTTATGTACTTGAGAAATGTTGACCTTTGAAAAGATTCATCTTTATATTTGTATAAATGATGAAAAGCTCTCACTTTAATTATAAAATTAGATAATATATTGTATACAAGTATGTAAAATATTTTCGTACAACGTACTAAATTATTTTTTTCATCTTGTCTATTTATCAAAGTGATCTATTTATCAAAGATAATCTCAGTTCTGCTATTGACGGAAATTAATCTGTTTCATTATGGTCTAGATATTGCTAGTAGCTATGTGCTTTGTTTACAGTCTCCCATCCTATATGTATGTATAGATGATTTGTTTATACAAAATAGGGATCAATTTCAAAGATAGACACATTTGAATGCAAGCTAGAGAATGAAGTAAATAAAGGAGTTGTAAAAAATATTAATTTATTACATCATTAATCTTATCCGTTTGATAATAATTAATAATCAACTGATTGGAATGAAAAAAATTTTTTATTTAATTTTATATAAAATATCAAAAAATTTTTGTAATACAACATCATCGTTAATATTTTTATATGATTTTATTTATTCAAAATGTAATGCAACAAAAGTCATACTGGCTGACTCTTATAATATAATATACGTACGTGACGTTTCGATGAATGAATGTATATAAGAACAGTGTATGACATATGTACTATACTAGTATATGTATATAATATTATACATGCAATAGAGTTGTCGCGTACAACGTGAGTGAGGTAGTCGTGTAGGTAGTTATTTCGTGGTAATCTAATTTGCTCTTCATCGAGAATACAAACCCATTTAGCCTGAATAGTATAGCAACGTTGACTCTCTATTTCTCTTCTCTCTTACCCGCTCTCTCAGTTAGATTTGTACCACTATCATTTGACTATTTATTTATTTTCGTTTCATTTTCATTACTGTTTCAATAAACTCACTGTTTAACACATGTTCTAATTTTACTCAAAATTGTTAATTTTTTTTCCATGAAAATTCCGAAATGAATTTCAATCATTTTTTAATTAATAAAACAATTATTGATGTTGTTACAAAATGTGTTTACGATAGGGTTAACTCAAGAACTTGTACTTGAAAATTGAAAAAATTTTTCGATGAATAATGGGTTCAATGAATTCTTTACGAGTTTGCTTAATTAAGAAAATTGATTTTTCTCTATCAAACATCTTAATCACTATTTTGTATTAATAATTATTTAAATTACATCAGAATAATGATAATTTATTAAATTAAATACATTTCAAAAACAAGTTGAAATATTGAAGTAATAAATAATTATTGATGTATAAATGCAATTATTATTTACCCCATTGAACCAGTTAATTTTACGCCAGCCATCTTCTCATATATATGTATATTTATATATATGTATATGTATATATGTATAAATCTAATAAACTAATCATTGGCATATAATTATCTATGTTGCAACAAAAAAGAATACATGAGTAAATGATGATATAAATACTTGTGTGAATATATCATTATGCAATATGTATGCAATGGAGTACTTTGAGTGTCCTAGTTTCAATCTTGATTATGACGAATTCGCAGAGATAGAGGTGCAAGCAGAGTGCCAATGACCTCGCGGTCAAGTTGAAATGATATGTATATGTAGATCGTAGTGTGCTGTGGTGGCAACGGACATAACCGAGGAGAAAAGCTCAGGCATATTTGAATTTTTTTTCATCGATGGCTGTTGATTTTGAAATAATGGAATGAGAGCAGCATCCCATACCTCTTCTGTTGACCTACTGGTAACGTCATATTTTATCACGAAAAAATTTCATCTGAAAAGAAGAAATTGATTGATTTTTCTTTTTTTTTTTATTCTTTTTCATCACCAAAATTCCCCCTCAAATTTTACTACTCTCTCTCTCTCTCTCTCCCTATACACAGTTAAATAATTATTATCAATTCAATTATTAATTCATTTTTACGTAATAGTCATAATGTATGTACATAATCGATGCGAATGTAAATTTTTTCTTTTGCTCTGATTGAATAATGCGGTATGTATTTTTTGACGATTTATTTATTTAAAATAGTCAATGTAAATAGTAATTATTAATTTACGAAATATGCAAACCAATACGCGTAAATATTATTCGTTTATTATAGCTAGTTTATATTAAATGAATCAATAAGCTAACCATCAACAAAATAGGTCTGACCCATTTTCCACATCATCATCATCATCATCATTATTATTATTATTATTATTATTATTATTATTATTATTATTATTATTATTATTATTATTCACCTAAATTTGAGTACATATTCATAAGTGTCTTTCTCAGTACATTCATACCAATATTTCATTCAATTGAACGTACAGCATTTTAAGATAAATCCACTTATTCGTAAACGATGTTTATTACTATATAATTTTATGGTTAATTATCAATGAATAACGATCAATATTATGTAATAGAAGAAGAAAATAAAAAAGTAAATAGTGAATGATTGAAGGTATTTTGAAAATATAGTTTTGGGTATTTTAAGAGAGATATTTTTTGTGAGGTTACACGATCAATTGAGGAAAGTAAACGATAAAATATTGTTAAGGACCACTGATGGTGTGACACTCATTAACCCTCATTTGTGACATTCTCCCCTTATCTCTTCTCCTTCGTTCCCTTTACACTCAAGTACATCGTACTTATACTACATATATAGTATGTACCTTTTGTCTCTGTTTACCCACTCAGTTTTTCTTTCTGTTATTAGTATCTACCTTTGCTACCACTACTCATTCCTCTCCAACTCTCATCCTGTCAACATCTTTATTTATTTTAAGAGAAACAAGTGACTATTCCCTTAGTACTCTCATAAAGGTTACTTTATACTACCATTATCTACAAAGTACATTTTCATTTCTTCATTAGGGTGCAATGAATGGTAGTCGTCTGTGCTTAATAAAATTTTACGTTGAGCAATGACTTAATAAATACGTTTATCACTTTATTAGCACTATATTATTAGATAATTAGCACTTTTTTTCTACAACTAACGTTAATCAAATGAAAGAAATTTTAAATAATAATTTTTTAAAACTTTTATTTTTTGTTCATATTTGATGAAGAAATTTTTTATTCAGTATTAAATCCTTATCGTCATTCAAGACAGTTTTTGTTTCGTTTTTGTTTTTATGTATTATCGACCAATCCATTGTCGTTTTACTAGTAGACTTTAATCCCTCGAGGGTAAAAGGTGGACGACGCGAAAGCTTGATTGTTATTTTTTAAATTTTGTTTTTCTTTTCATTCTTTTATCTGAACGAAAAAGAAATATTTCTGCGGTGTGTTCTGCTTTGCTTGCACTTTTTTTTTTTATTTTCATGTGTCTACTGTCACTAAACTATTTTTTTAGAGTTTTGCCAACATAAACTACCATTCAATGAATTATAAAAATGGCAAAGATAGAAGAAAAACTAAAAAATATATATGTATATATTTTTTTTTTTTTACATAGAAAATACTTATTTAGATGTAACAGAGAAAAAAATAAGTTATAAGTAGTCAAGAAGAAATAACTAAATTTAATAAAAAAACGTTACTTTAAATATCCAAATATTATTGTTGATTGGTTGGTTGGTTGGTTGGTATTGAGAAGAATAATGTAAAATTATACTTAATTGAGCTGGCAAAATGTAATTAGATTATGCACGCACATATAGGTAATAGTACGAGTGCGCTTTACACTAAAACGAAACGAGAAAAAGTTGTAGAAAAGGGTGAAAGTGGGGCAAGGGAGTTGAGTTTAAATTAATTTTATCACTTTAATGAGCCCGCTTTTTCAAATCTCAAGCTACTTACAGCAGCAGCTGCCCGGCTGCTTTTACGCCGCTACTGCCAAGAGTTTTTTCTCAATTAATAACAGCAGGAAACTCATCTCAAAGTTGCTACTTTTCTACATAGGTTATAGAAAAATATAAATTATAGTGTGATGTGACAACAAAAAAAAAAGTTACTTTGTCATTCTTTATAATAAATATTATTATACATTCACTTTGTTCTTTATACCATTTTTATTAATGATTCATCTAAATAATCAAATTTTAACAATCATTATTTTTTATTCAAACTCGTAGAATTGAGTTTACTTTTTTTTTCTTCTTTTCTTTAATTACATTCGTAATTAAAATTGTTTCCATAACGAATAATTCCTGGCGTTGAGTCTTTTATGAATCAAATTAATATATAACAGGTTGAACGTCATGAAGGTCACTGTAGTGAATTCTGTCATATTATTACCGAAATCATCATTCTAACTTGGTCTTTTATCATCAATTTATTTAATATTTTTATGATATATATGTATAGTTAAAAGTATAGATATAATTGAAGGATAGATGTAGTAAAAGGAAAGGGGTGTGTATATAGGGTAGAAGGGACTAGACAACGACACTGCGATAGATACATAATGCAAACAGTTTCGGCCAAGCCTTGCAGTAACACACAAGTTTAACCAAGTTTAGTATATATAGGTCGAAGTAATTGCATTTACTGTCGCCTCCGTCTGTGTTACTCCAACAGCATACACAGAATGTTGAAAGCTTATGTTCGTTTCAATGTATTGGTAAATAACAATTTTCAAAACTTGCCCCTTTCCTCAAAAGTATATATTGGTAAAAATTCAACGGCTATTCACTACCACTTCGTACCCACATTTTTTCTATTTATTTACCCTAAAAGTCCAGCGTAATTTAGGTCGATTCAAAAATGGAAAATACCGGTAGTCAATAAATCTACTCAATTCTTTCAACCGTACATTTTTTACCGTGCATTAAATAATCTTTAAATGACTAACATTGTTGTGTTCAGGTCAGCAGTTATTATACCGAATCTAACGCAATTGGAACTTTAAAAATTCACTTTTTCAATGGTTTATCATACTATTAATGACTTTGAAAAATATTTAAAAATTATTCGTCAATTAAATTATTTAATTCAATATTAAATATATTTGAATTCACAAAATATCTGATATAATTTTTAAATTGTATTATTTGATATTATTTAATTATATTTAAATTAAAATAACTATTCACTTATACGTATATGTACGTTAACGGTACATCAAAGAGTCATATGTCACAATAATTCATTTAAGCAATTGATTCGAGCATTAAGTTATTTAGACATTGAGAATTTATTTGAAATAATTTACCATTTCTAAAAATATAACGTTCAATTCATTATCACTATTATCATGGCTAGAATTTTCAACGTGGTTCAAGATAAATTGTAATATGTACATGTGTATAGGAGTAGAAAGTAAAAGGGCAGAGGGTAAAAGAATAGAATTAAAAAAAATCTCAAGAGTCATGAAAAATGGTGAAAGTGGAACCGCGAAACAATACCATGTGACGTCGACGACGACGACGACGCGACAGCCGGTTTAATTAAAGGCATCGTCAGCCGTTACACAGTATTGCAGCAAGAGTCTATACATATGTATAGTCCACGGAAATATATAAGTGATCTGCCGCAAGCTGCACGCATCATGTATACCCATTTACATTTTATTTACTGACTACAGTTTTCTGTATTGTTTTTGCTATTCTATAAATGACAATACTCACGTAAAAATGAATAGGCGAGCAGGTGAAGTGATGAGGTACGAATGCATACAAGCAGCAATTGTTGCAACAACTGACTGCATCTGTTATTTCTATTATTAATATTGTATGAATTATTTACATGAATATAAAAAAACTCAAAATTATATTTTAATTTTTTTTACTAAATTATTTACCAAAGATCAAATAATCTATTATAATGGAATTTTTATAATAAAAAATACCTTCTATAGTTAATTTTATCTTATCGGGAAATATTTGATGTTATCTTTACAGATAATATCATTAAAAATTGATTTAATTTACAGTAATTAGATAAATATATATATTTTTTTTTTTATTTTCATATAAATCCTTGGATGTTTGTTGATGTATCTATCCATTTTAATTATACCCTATATAAAATGCATTACATTATGCATAGGTATACATTTTCCTAAATCAACCATTTTTGTTAATGGAATTTTATTTTACAGAAAGAAGATGTAGTAGATAAACAGACATGATGTTTTTTTTCCACAGTAAATTGGAAGCTGGGAATATACAACAGGAAGAAATGTGAAAATGGTCAAACAAAAAAAGCGAAAAACGTAAATAAAATGAAAGTAAAAAAAAGAAACGATTTTAAATATGAAGCAACACAAAAAAGGTTTGCCAGCATTGAACGAATGTGAGCGCATAAAAATGTAATAAAAAATGGTAAAAAAAACAAAAAAAAAAATATTATTTTCCATCTCTAGGTTATTTTTTCGTACCATATATTTTCCGTCGGCGTGCAAAGTCCTATCTTTATTATACCCCTCATTCTCTTACTCTTTTCTTCTCTCCCTTATTTCTCTTTTTCCCTTGCCATCACCACCACCACTACGATCGTAAAATTTATTCGTCTGCACAACCCCTTAAATCACAGTGCGTCCTCTTTACTTCTTCCCCGTGCCTGATCCTCAACAACGCAACCTTGCTGCGGACTTTACTTTCACAGTTTGTTTAAGAACAGCAGTGCATATTTTATTTTTAAACCTCGTCACATTGACAATTTGCACCTTAAACTAAATCAAAATTTACGCTTTTATTCTTAAAATAATCTTTTGTTTTTTATATTTATTATTGTTATTGAATCGGTAGAAAAATCTAAATCAATATCATTCATATTCGATAAATTATGTACACTTTATATACGAATAATATTGATTTTTTTTTTCGACATTACAAAATTCAAGACTGTTGCAGCAAGAGAATATTTTTTTTGTCCTCGTGGTACGTTATGGAAATTCCTTGTCACGTACGACCACTCTTGTTGAGGTGGAAAAAGTCAACACTAACGTGTTGTATGTGCATAGTAGTGAATCAAATTGTCGGAGAAATGGCTTTAAATGACGGCTCCGATGCTAGATTGAATATTATTTTGTTAATACTATTATTATTATTATTATTATTATTATTATTATTATCCTTTGTGTTATTATTTTATTAATATGTTTTTTTTTCATCTTTAATTTCTTCTATTTGTAATAATTTTCATTTCAACATAATATGTATATGTAAATAATTTTAATATATAAAGTTTAGTACTTACTAAGATGATAAACTTTTTTTATTCACAAAGTTAATATTTAATATATAAAACAAAAGAATTTTTTTTCACATTAGTTTAATTGAATAAAGTTTGCTTTTTAGACGGTAATTCCCTCAAGATTGCGGTCGTTGCTGAGACCGCAACTGTCTCTTATGATCCTAATTAAGTCTTTTAACTATTGAAAAAGAAGATGAAACAAAAAAGAGTTTTTTTTCTCTGGATATTGTTATATTTTTGATAAAATTTAAAACATTTATATAAAAATGTCATTCACACGCACTTTTAATAGATAAAAAAAAAAATATATAAAACCTGTCACGTAGTGCGATTTGTTCGAGTTGTTTCTTGTTGCTCGTAGTTTCAATAAAAAGATAGAATGAGAAGAGGAAAAGAGCAGCTTTCAAGTAAAGCCATAAATCGAAGGGCGGAAGAACGCGGAAAGCTATATCAACGAATAACATGGAGTCCTGCGGTTAAACTCTCTTCCTCAATCTCACTCTTGTATTCTTATTCACCACCACATACTTTCTTTTACAAGACAACACCCTCGTCAGAATGTATCCCGATTTAATCCCGAGTAAAATAAATAGGCCCAAAACGAGCCCAAAACACGCCCAAAATGAAAAATAAGCCCAATACAGGCCCAATGAAGTCCAATCTTGACTTAGAGAAATTTTTCAGCGCCCAAAACAAGCCCAATACAGGCCTAAATTTTAAGGAGCCCAATTGAAGCCCAAAAACATTTTCCAGGCCTAAAGCACGCCCAATTCAAGCCCAAAAATATTTTGCAGGCCTAAAGCACGCCCATTCAAGCCCAAAAATATTTTGCAGGCCTAAAACGCGCCCAATTCAAGCCCAAAAATATTTTCGAGGCCTAAAAACGCGCCCAATTCAAGCCCAAAAATATTTACGAGGCCTAAAACGCGCCCAATTCAAGCCCAAAAATTTATTCTAGGCCTAAAACGCGCGCCCAATTCAAGCCCAAAAATATTTTCTAGGCCTAAAACGCGCCCAATTCAAGCCCAAAAATATTTTACAGGCCTAAAACGCGCCCAATTCAAGCCCAAAAATTTATTCCAGGCCTAAAACGCGCCCAATTCAAGCCCAAAAATTTATTCCAGGCCTAAAACACGTCTAATTCAAGCCCAAAAATATTTTCGAAATTTAGATTTTATTGAAGAATATAAATGCAACGCGAATATTTTATAAATTATTAAAAGATTTTCATTTTTTGCAATTAAATATCAGCATTGGTGCGTCGACACGTTTGTTATAAAAATTATTGGGTAAGAATCTACTGTTATACATATATAAATACTTACATTTTAAATACAAATCCTTTTTATTAAATTAACCTTTATACAACAATAATCGATTGTACATTTTTTTCAAAAGTGTTTGTTGGTAATATGATAAGAAGTAAATGAACAAGATCAAAATCTTGTAATTTTCATAATTCTTTATTGGATATTAATTTTTTCTTAAGCATTATACTTTTATTCACAATATTCATTAATATTATTCGGTTCTCCGATATAAATATTACTGTTAATGTTTATAACAAAACAAACGGTTACAATTGAATTGATATTAACAAATATATCTGAAGAATTTACCGCTACAATTTATATAATACGGTATTGTCTTATTTGTAACATTGTAGCTTGAATCATGTCCATTTATATTTGGTTGCATCACATGAAGTGAAGTTTTGAAATGAAACGACGTGTCTACAACTGCTTCATTAAAACATGCATAAAATTTAGCTTGAGCACAGTTTAATTCACATTTACTTATTCTACAATGACATACCTTTACAAAATACTTAATAAAACCTACTTTTGAATGTGCATTGCTATGAATCTTAACACAGTAAGAAATAAATGATGTTTTCCTATTATATAATTTGGAGTAAACATATTGATATTAATTTTCAAACGGTAAAATTTAAATATCTTACAAGTAGAGTTTATATTTTGATGAACGTTTGTAAGTATCGATCGAAGGTTTCGGCTTTCTGCAGTTTCTTCTAATAACCACATTCTCCCCAAGTACGTAAGTATTGTTGCCGATTCGCCGTTCTATACACGTGCGTTTACCTACTGTTCTCAGTTTATTACACAATTTTGCTACATGACTTTCTCTTGGTAACTTCTTTAATTTTGTTTCAACTGATAAGTAATTAATAATTTTGTACATATTTGTAGTCCAATATATCGCGTTCCATGAACGAAATTTTTGATCTTACCTAATAAATCTTCGAAGGAAAACAAGACGTTACCCATAGTGGGCCTAGATCTTGAACGACGTCGGGTAAATGTTGGAGGGTGTGAAGGTTGAAAGTTGCAAATTGTGAATCATATAGAGATTGAAATTTTGCAACAAATGATGTTAAAAGTTGCCTGCTCATGTTGAGAGATTCATTACTTATTGATTTTTGATTTAATATATATATACCATAGACGAATTCACAATAATGATGTAATAATTTTCTTCCATTAATCTTCAAAGAGCGGTACTGAATAGAAGAAAAAAAAGATCGCCATTCACTAGCTTTAAAATAACTGGAATGTTTTACCCACGATCTAGGCTTTCGTTTAATGAAATTGGAGGTTTTATCTGCTTCAGACGTTCATCTATGATATTTGCACATGGTATAAACTCCAAGGTTTGTAGCGATAAGAAACATCTAACAATAATTTTGTCAGATACTTCACTACACCTAGAAAACACAGTGCATGACATCTATTGCTGTGCCTCGAATAAAATTTGGCATTATTTTACTCAAAATGGATGGACCATTTACACCAACGACAGGTTTTTTTTTGTACTTGCCATCATTGAAAAAGTTTCATAAGATACAAGATCTCGATTAAGAAATTCCCCTTCAAATGGATAGATGTGAGTATTCCAAATACAACCTTCCTCTCTAATTGTATATCCTTTGGAAAAGCATCTTGTACAGCCATAATCTCCATTGAATCGAATGTGATTCAAAAATCAGATCTTGCGATTGCATCACAAGTTCCACAAAGAATTAATGCTTTAATAGTTTTAAATCGATTAGATTTAGGAACTTCTACATGAATTCCAGTTCTTAATTGGGCCTAGTTGATTATATAATGGATATAAGAAGTAATTTACTAAAGGATCAGAAGAACCAAACCATAGGCCTGCTTAAAATCATATTTTCCTTTGAAATTCTTTTTTGATATGGCAGTTCATTAATAATTAGGTAAAATGGCCAAACACTGTATTTTGCGGATTTAAATATTGGTACACCGTCAGTATACCACATAAATGAAATTGTAAATTCCTCAGAATCAGGATTATTTTCTTTCATGTGCTCTTTATATAGCAAACCATCGTAGATATCTTCTATATTACCATCTTTTTCTTTTTGACGATGTTGGGGATGTGATAAATCGTCAAGAAATCCTTCACGAAGGAGTAAGGCTTGTAATTGATCATGATCGAAAGTTCAATAAAATATAACGGTTCGTGCCTGTCATTTACATTAGCGATACATTCACAAACCGCGTTCTCTGAAGTCAAACGGTTTGTACAATCTGGGCAATAATAGTGTTTTTTCATCGTAATATTGTCATTGTTAAAATATTTTGTGAAAAATAGATAGTTTTTTTATGATGAGAATTCGGTGGTATGTGTGCACTTATTACTGACAACAAATCAGACAGAGCACAACCACTTAAATTGTGTTTTATAGAGTACATAAAAATGCTCAACATACGTTCGGATAGTGTGATAGGAGCATTCTCATATAGAGGAGGATCATCATCTAATTCTTCATCAGTTGATGCATCAACAGGACGTTCATTGTTTTCAGAGTTTGCTCTGTGATCTGTTCATCAAAAGCTTGACTGTGACTTTCCTCATTTCGACGAATTCGTTACATTCAATATGATCATTCAGATTTCTCTGAGTACTATAGTCCAATTCTCCATCCTCTCCCTCAACTACCTGGTGTTGTAGTTCCAACTTCTCATCATAATAAGAAGTATTTGCTTCATATACACTACCTGATGGACAAACTCCATATATCGCTTTGATTTTCCTGGTTTATTTGCTCTAATTCTTCATCTTCTGAACTCATATTGTCTACCTCTACGATCTGGCGTTGTGGTTCCAACTCCTCTTCATCATAATCAGAGATATTTTCGTCACTATTACCTTCAGCTCCAGATGCACTACCTGATTGACTAACCTCCATATTATCGCTTTGATTTTCCTGGTTTATTTGCTCTAATTCTTCATCTTCTGAACTCATATTGTCTACCTCTACGATCTGGTGTTGTGGTTCCAACTCCTCTTCATCGTAATCAGAGATATTTCGTCACTATGACCTTCAGCTCCAGATGCACTACCTGATTGACTAACCTCCATATTATCGCTTTGATTTTCCTGGTTTATTTGCTCTAATTCTTCATCTTCTGAACTCATATTGTCTACCTCTACGATCTGACGTTGTGGTTCCAACTCCTCTTCATCGTAATCAGAGATATTTTCGTCACTATTACCTTCAGCTCCAGATGCACTACTGATTGACTAACCTCCATATTATCGCTTTGATTTTCCTGGTTTATTTGCTCTAATTCTTCATCTTCTGAACTCATATTGTCTACCTCTACGATCTGGCGTTGTGGTTCCACTCCTCTTCATCGTAATCAGAGATATTTTCGTCACTATTACCTTCAGCTCCAGATGCACGACCTGATTGACTAACTTCCATATTAATCGCTTTGATTTTCCTGGTTTATTGCTCTAATTCTTCATCTTCTGAACTCATATTGTCTACCTCTACGATCTGGCGTTGTGGTTCCAACTCCTCCTCATCATAATCAGAGATATGTTCCTCACTATTATCTTCAGCTCTATATGCACTTACCTGATGCACTAACCTCCATATTATCGCTTTGATTTTTCCAGGTTCGTTTTTCTTCTTCAGATTCTTTAGTTTCCACGGTTTAATTTGCACAATGTAAACATTGCAATCCGTTATTAAATTGTTTTCACTCGAAACTATTACGTATTAATTGAAATATCCAGTATACTGTATATAGTTGAAATATTTCCGTTCACTGAGTCTTTGTTGGTAACCATTAATAGTGATACATGAAATAATAAGTTTTTACCTGAATTTTTATTGCTCTCGAACTATACCGAACGTTGACGAACCTTTACGGTATTTTATTGTATACAGTTCCTCAATGAACCCAATCTTTATATTAGCTGTCGAAAAGTTTGTCACCAACAATTAGGACGTGTATCCGCTATTTCTATATTTTCTTATAACGTAAACTACAACGATCATGAAACAAAAGAAATCATCATGGGTGTTAGTATTTTGGGTAGAAAGTAGTGAGTTTTCTGTTGTGATATTAGTGATATTTCCAAGTTTAGAACCGCAATTTATTAAAGTAGGATGGAAGGGTGAACTACCTTGGATAATGGTGGATCAACAACTTTGTATGATGCAAAAATCCTCCAAATCAGCAGTAAGTATAAAAAAATTAAACATTACGTCTATTGTACTATATTCGCATGAAAGATTTATTTAAATAAAATATAAGTTGTATTATAAAGTCATAAACACGTACTTATATCTTTGCGTAATTGGTAAGAGAATAATATTTTTCATCAGGCCCGCGCGAAAACTTCATTTTTTTCATTTAAGAATGATTGAATTTTTTTGCACAGGTATAACGAAAATATATATCAGGATCTGGGAAAGACAATTAGACTATCTTAAATCACGTGTTTAACGGAAAATTGTAAACGTGGTTTGAGCAAGTCTACGTGTGTTCGTAGGTGTGAGATAGTTGTGTGAAATATACAACGTAGCATGTACATCCACTTTATATACTTTTCAGTTGTAATGATACGTTTAATACGTACGACAAACAATATATTTTTAATCTTCTCTGTAATACAAAACATATGCTGTTATCCCTAAGGACGTTTATGGCGGTTTTTTGGATTGTCCATCATTTCTTTCAGACACATCCACCAGCCCTTCCTTAAAAAAAGAAGTATTTTCTTTTATTCTGCTACTCTGGACAGCATAGATGTTTTTGTTCGTATTCAGTTTGATGCTAGCATTGAGTGAAGTACATACAGTTGAAGTGAAATAGTTCAGTGAATAGTTGAATTTTAAGAACGAAAAATTATAATTGAAATTATTAAAAGATAGTGTATGTCGAAAACTACGTTTATTATAATACATTTTCTATATCAATAGGAATGAAATATTTTATTATATTTGTAGAAAACAAAGATGATCTTGAGTCGTATCGTTATCAAAAAGGAAAAATTCAGAAGAAAGAACTGAAGATACAAATCATGGCTGAACGTAGGAAAATTCAGCAGGCAAAAAAGCGCAAAGTTGTGACGCAAAATAAAAACACCTCAGATGCTAATGACTTATTCAGAGTTTGTCAAACATACAAGTGAACCTTCAGAAAAAACGATATGGATACTTTGGATTCTTGTGAAAATTGCAAAATTGCGTCTGCAGAAATGGAGATCCAAAAGTAAGTGTACACACTGATAGAAGAGATTTGTAATAATAAAAGAGGCTTCTTAACCGTGAAAAAATATTTTGTGACAGTCATAAAATTATATCTTAACTATTTAACATAGCTTTGCTACAGCACAACAATATTTTTAACAGTTAATAAATCTTCTTAAGTATTAAAAAATAGGATGTAACGAATATAATTCATATTTTATTGTGGATTACATGGTTCTTTCATATAAAATGATATAAAATTCGAATGAGATTAGGATTTAGTTTAATTTCATGCATATTTATATTATAAAGATATGCATAAGGCAGAAGTGAGAGTTTAACGGTGAATTGATAAACATGATTGTTCTGGTTAATGTAAAGTTAGGTGGCGTTACTGAAGTTGGTTAATTAATTGTTAAAAATATTTTAACTGTTAAAAATATTTTTTTACGATAAAAAAATTTATATTTATTATAAACTACCAATGTGTTTATAACTAAGGCTTTTTCATTCTTATAAATATTTATTAAAGTTAAAAAACATTGATTTACATAATTAAAAAATCGTTTTTTAACATTCATAAATCTCTTCTATTAATGCATAATATAATAATATGTATTACGTAAATGATCGTAGTTCTTCAGGCATATTAATTTATGAATGAAGTCACTCGTTCTCATCATTATTTTTAATTTTTTAGTTACCCCAGATTCCTGGAAGTATGTAGATTGCAGATGAAGCTTTTATAAAAGCATGTAACAAAAAATATCCTGACGCCCAACCAAGCAATCCTAAGGTAACGAAGTTTAATAAATTTTTGATTGAAGAAATAGGTTTTATAAATAGAATAATAACATTTTCTACATTCCAGATTGAATTATATCCAAAAACAAATATTTTTATTGAAGAGAGCATTCTAGACTCACTGGTGATGCGGCCAATAATAAAAAAAATGCCTTTATTAGGCTTTTAGTGACAGAGCTGACTGGAGGAGAAGAAGAATTAGCGAAGAGCGGTTCTGCTGAAAAATTAACTGATCAATTTCCTAAAATTCGCACAGCCGTGATCGGTAATCTACCTTATTGTTAATATAGAACAAAAATTTTCCATAAAGAATTATAGAAATGTACGATTTTATTTATACTATTACAGGTTATATGAAAAATCGTTTCAACATAGTGATTGACACAAAATATTATAATAAAACAGTTAATCATAGAATTCATATTTACGCAGTAAAAAGCATCAGAAGAAAAAGAAAATTCCGACAAAGAAGAAATAAGCAATGATTCGAACAGTCCAAGACCAAAAAAGAAAAAAGGTAAAACAAATATTGTCAAGTTATCTGCATCAATGAGATAAGTCAATATTATAACATTAATATAATACTTACTCTTATTAGACAATGAATATTTTCAGTTGCCAAAAAATTATCAAACTCAGCAGAAGAAATACCTAACCCAACTGCTAGTTCATCATTAGCATCAGATGATATCAGTAGATAGTTCAGCATCACCGTCATTATCAGCAGCAAAAACAAAAATTCAACACCACCATCATCAACAACTACGAAAGCTCCATTAACGAATCAATCATCTCAGAATCTGACTACCACACCACCAGTAGGACCTCATCTTGCAGCTCATCCTTATTTGTACCATCAACAATCTTCTGAATACATTCAGCATTACAATCACGATCATTACTACAATAAAATTATAATTACAATAATCCATACTTTCCTCACCCAAATTATGATTTTCCTATGCAACAGAATAATTGTAATGAAGAAAATGAGAACAACACATTTTTCAACTGTAAATTCATTGTATAAAGGTTAATTTAATAAAAACGATTTGTATTTCAAATGCAAGTAGTTATATATGTATAACAGTAGATCTTACCCAATAATTTTTATAACAAACGTGTAGACGCACCAATGCTGATTATTCAATTGCAAAAATGAAAATCTTTTAATAATTTATAAAATATTCGCGTGCATTTATATTCTTCAATAAAATCTAAATTTCGAAATATTTTTGGGCTTGAATTAGGCGTGTTTTAGGCCTGGAATAAATTTTTGGGCTTGAATTGGGCGCGTGTTTAGGCCTGGAATAAATTTTTGGGCTTCAATTGGGCGCGTTTTTAGGCCTGTAAAATATTTTTGGGCTTGAATTGGGCGCGTTTTAGGCCTAGAAAATATTTTGGGCTGAATTGGGCGCGTTTTAGGCCTAGAATAATTTTTGGGCTTGAATTGGGCGCGTTTTAGGCCTCGAAAATATTTTTGGGCTTGAATTGGGCGCGTTTTAGGCCTCGAAAATATTTTTGGGCTTGAATTGGGCGCGTTTTAGGCCTGCAAAATATTTTTGGGCTTGAATTGGGCGCGTTTTAGGCCTGGAATAAATTTTTGGGCTTGTATTGGGCGCGTTTTAGGCCTGCAAATATTTTTGGGCTTGAATTGGGCGCGTTTTAGGCCTGTAAAATATTTTGGGCTTGAATTGGGCGCGTTTTAGGCCTAGAAAATATTTTGGGCTTGAATTGGGCGCGTTTTAGGCCTGGAATAAACTTTTGGGCTTGTATTGGGCGCGCTGAGAAGCTGAAATATGATTTGGGCTTGAATTGGGCCTTCTTTAGGCGCGCCCAAAAACTGAACAT